>NC_143508.1:36472500-36657500 GCF_051622355.1 Phaseolus vulgaris
AACTTGTCCCAAAGCTATATTCCTTAGTATTCAATGTTTATTCCCTGCCCTAGTGAATAGATTCTTTGCCCAGCAAAAAAAATCAAACTAAGTACAATTCAGTTGTTAATATAATAAGGTACAAAATATGCCACGAGTGAGAATATTGATATGATTGATTTTGTAAGAAGAGAAGTCTTACACTAAGGAAAATTTACTCTCGTGCTTATTTTTTTATTATTATAAAACCAGAAAAATTCTAAATTAAAAATATGTACACTACATACGAAGAAAAACTAAATTATTATTTTAATTTTTACTGATGTTTTATCTTTATTTTTATTAATTATTATTAAATTAATTAATTATAATATACAACTGCCAAAATGTTTTTTTTTATATAAAACCAGAAAAATTAAAATTGAAAATATATGCTATAGTTTTGAACCAAGTACTTTAACAAAAAAACTTGAAATTTAGTTTCAAAATCGCAATAAAAATATTAGGTCCAACTAAATTGCAAATATTGAAGAAATAATGTCTTTTTAAATCTATTTTAAAAAATAATTAATTTCATTTTACTGAAACTGCATACAGTCTAAAAATGCCAATATAAATTTCAATAATTAATAGTTAAAATATTACAACACTAAAGAAATAGGAGTATTAAATTTAAACCAACAAATTGAAAGATGAAAATTTATACGAATAAATAAAAAAAAAATTATTAATCACCTCATTCTTAACATGTCTTTTATTATTTAATATATACCAATATAAATAATCATATATTTATTATGACAAATAAAAATAAAAATTTAAAGTATTAAAATTATAAAATAGTATTATTATTTTTTCAAAATTACTTTATGATAATGATTAGAGTGAGTATCCTTGAATTAAAGATTTGTTCATTCTTTTTAGACCATTCTTCACAAAGTTACCCAAAATAGTAGGAACCCAAATCACACTCTTAATGTCATGAACATGCATAAAATATTGAAAAAAAAAATTCTTCATGACCATTACAACACATTGCAAGATTTTGGTGGCATAACATCCCTATAAATTCTCTACATGAATGAATAGTTTATGCTAGTTTAGGAAAATGAGTTTTCCACACAAATTCCTTCATAAATAAGAATAGTTGTCTCTTCATACTCCAAATCATCAAACAACCAGAGAAACAACTCATACCAGAAGCAAGTCCTTGATTAATGCTTATAATTTCAATCAACAATGTAGACTTCACAATAGGAAGATATTTTTTGGAAAATAATGTTTCTTTTCTTCAAGATATCATTTGACCAAAGACTTGAGGGTTTAACATCTTAAAACCAACTTCTACTTCAACATGATCTTTGTTCAAAATATTACTCGTCTTTGATTTTAATTTTTCATGTTAACACACTTTTACAAAAAAATTCAAGCTACCCTATGAAAATAAATAAATGTGAAACTGTTGAGGTATGTTCGGCATATTATATGAAAACTCAATTTTCTAATACAAAATATGATTCATCAAATCATGAACACCAAATTTTTTTTTTTTAAATTACATTAATTGCTATTCAACTTTTGTTTTGCCTTTCTAGAAAAATGTTTAACAGACAAAAGTAATCCCAAAAAACATAATAGAAGAAGAAGGAAGAACAAAACATCAAGTCTGAAGCAACTTTTGTTGTAGCTGCCACTACTTTGTGTTGAGCACATCAATTTAAAATGCAACACAATTTAAATATAGCAGCACATAATGTCTTCATACACAAAATCAAAAATGAATTATGCAACTTAATATAAAAAACAACAAAAACAACCAAACAAAAAATAAAGTAGCCCATTTTGCCTTTCTAAAAAAACTGTGAAAACATAATAGAAGCAACAAAAGCAATCCCACAAAAACATAATAGAAGAATAAGGAAGAACAAAATATGAAGTCTGAATCTACTTTTACTATAGTTGCCACTACTTTTATGTTGAGCACATAAGTTTAAAATGCAACACGATTTGAATATAGTATCACATCATCCCTTCACACACAAAATCAAAAATGAATTATGCAACTTAATATTAAAAGTAACAAAAAGAATGAAAGGAAAACAAAAGAGTCACATCGTATACGAACGACCAAAGAAGTATGAATGTCTGAAAAACCAAAGAAGTGTAACCCTAAATTTTTTTTTAATGAATCTCTGTCTTTGAAAAATCAAATTCAAAACTACCCACCAATATAAATCTAACCTACTCAAACAAAAGAACAGAAATCAAGACAAGTTTGGAACCCTAAACTTAATCAATCGATGTTGAAGCAAAGAACAAAAAAACATAAAACATAACCTTTGAAGCTTGTTTTGGAAAAACCTTGTAACGCTAAACTTGATCAATTGTTCTCTAAACCAAAAATAGAGAAACATAAAACATTAGTTAATGGTAAAGAAATCACACTAAAAAAAATTAATATTATCTACAGATATTATCTACGGATCTAAATCTGTAAGTAAATTTAACATTACCTACAGATACTAATCACATATCTGAATCTGTAGATAAATTCAGCATTACCTACAAATTATTACCCACAAATCTCTAGTCGTAGGTAAATTTTACATTATTCACAAATTTTACCCACAAATCTATATTTAAAAATAAATTTAATATTATTATTAATATAAATATTTTTATTTACAATATTAATAACATTAAATATACAAATAATAATAATAATTTTAAACTTTTTAACAATATATATAATATTAATCATAATAATTATATAGATACTATTAAAAATATTATTATAATATAAATAATTATAAAATCATTACTAATATTCATAACTAATAATAGTAAATAATAGGTTTAATTACCTTTTCTGTCCCTATATTTATAGTCAATAGTCAATTTGGTATTGTGGTTTTTAAAAAATTCAATTTGGTCCCTAAGTTTTTTAAAATGTATTCAAAATGGCCATTTCTGTCACCTAACGACGTTAAGTGGTGTTTATGTGGCAGACACGTGTAAGTTACGTGGACAATTAAGAACTCTGATTTGGACAACACAACAAGAAAATTCAGAGCAATTAGCAGAGGCCAATCTCATCAAAGACTAAATAAATGAAGGAAAACTGTAATGTTATAATAATATAAAGGTAAAGTATGTAAAAGTAATACAAAAGATATGTAATACATTAGAAGATAAAGCACAAGCAGATTTTCTTCACTTGATGATACAGCTACATGATGATGCAAATGCAGATCTATATGCACACATTTCCACCACAAACGGAACTACACCCACGAACGAATCACAAACTACTAGATCGCACCTCCGAATTTACTCGCACCACAGAATCGAATGAGGGGAGCACACCTCCGAATAAAATCGAAGTAGGGAAGCGTACCACAGAATCCAACCAGAGAGCAATCCTCCTATTAGAAATCCAAAATCAGAAATTCGAAATCCCCAATTTGAATAATCTAAACCCTAATTCAGTATTCACTAAAGTAATGTAAGCACCATCCACGTAATTTACACGTGTCTGCCACATAAGCACCACTTAATGTCGTTTGGTGATATTTAACAGAAATGACCATTTTGAATACATTTAGAAAAACTTAGGGACCAAATTGAATTTTTTAAAAACCACGGTACCAAATTGACTATAGACTATAAATATAAGGACGAAAAAGGTAATTAAACCTAAATAATAATAATCATAACTAATAGGTATACATACTTCTAACATTATAAAATTAATAATATTAATATAATATTATGAATAATATTAATAATATGAATAACATTAATAATATTAATATTATGAATAGTATTAATAATATTTAATAATATTTAATAATATTTAATAATATTTAATAATATTTAATAATATTTAATAATATTTAATAATATTTAATAATATTTAATAATATTTAATAATATTTAATAATATTTAATAATGTTTAATAATGTTTAATAAAATTTAATAAAATTTAATAAAATTTAATAAAATTTAATAAAATTTAATAAAATTTAATTATATTTAATTATATTTAATTATATTTAATAATATTTAATTATATTTCATAATATTTAATAATATTTAATAACGTTTATTAATATTTCATAATATTTAATATTTAATAAAATTTCATAATATTTAATAAAATTTCATAATATTTAATAATATTAATAATATTAATAATATTAATAATATTTATATTATTAATTATATAAATATTGATAATTATACTAATAAATATAATAATAATTATAAGATCACAATAAAATTTGACTACGTAATTATTTATATATTAATTTTAATTATTTATTTATTAATTATAATAATTTTATTTTAAGTCTTACTTTTATATGAATTATATATAAAGTCTTAATTTTAAGAAGCTGCCATTATATATATATATTATATTTATTGAGATTTTAATTTTTAAAATGACATTTAGAAATTGTATGATAGAAAACAACATACTGAAAATAACAGTAAATCCAATTAGTATTACTGAAAAAAGTTAATTATATAATAACTCATCATTCAAACGAGTCTAAAAGGGAATCCATTATTACTGCATAATGTATTTAAAATTATTAATTGAAAAATTATTTATAAAACAAATTTATGACTTTAAATAGTCATCATTAAGTATTTTATGTCAATTTTATTGGAGATAGAAAACTGAAAATATAAACAGAGAGAAGAATATTTATGTTCCTAAGCAGAAAATAAAGAGAGATAAAAAGACAGAATAATGAAAAGAGTGTTTTTATTTCTTTGAATTTAGTGAACACAAAAGGATGTGAAACAGTTAGCATTCCCATCTACATATGCATTGACTTGTTTCATTACACACACCCATTGCTTTCTTTCCGTATTTTTTGGGGCAATCTGTAAAACATTCTGCTTCACAATAATCGTGTAATGTTACGTCACAAAATCTTGCCTCTATCATTTTTAGTGGCCCTTCATTTTCTACATCATACACAAACACAGAATATTAACCAACCAACCTTAGACAAAAAATTATAAGATTGAAATGCTTAAATAAATTGAAAACAAAACATACCCATCCCAATGGAGAGAACAAGCAGAACAAACAGAATTGAAGAGAACATATTCATCTTAATCTGATTTTAGTGTAATGCACTCCTTCCTTACCTAATTAATAATTTGATATGAAGTTTTTAAAAAACATAGGTATATATATATAGATAATAATTACTTTATTATGAAGAAAATATTATGAGAATCTTCCTTTACCATAAATTTACACTCCAAATAAACATTAAAAAAAATTAAATATTAATTAATTTAGAGTTTAAAAATAATAGGAAACTATTTTATAATTTTTTTCTTAATAATAGAAACTACTTTAATAATAATTAAAAAATCATTTTTAAAGTAGCATTATATTTATTAATTATTAAAAATGTTAATAAAAATAAAATACCTTATATTTTCAATTAAAACAAATGATAAATTAAATACATTCCTATTATAAATTAGAGTAAATTAAAACATTAGACATAATTATAATGTAATTTTGATGCTATAAAAAATACTAAACAAATCTATATTTTGATCAAAATTAAATTTTAAATAACTATTTAAATACAATTATATTATTTAGAATACATGCATAATATAAATTAAAATTATGCATATAAAAATTAACAGAATAAATATATATTTTCTTATTTATTATATAATTATTCATATAATTTAATTAACATTTTTAAAGAATTATAATATATTATAACATTTACGTCATGACTGAATGTCGAAATGATAAAAGTTTAAGTAATAAATCTAATTTTAACTTTATTTTTTCGATAAAATAAATATTTTAATATAAAAGATGTTTATAATATTTTAAAAAAAATATATTACAATTAATATTTTCTATTTATATTAAAACATGATCATATAATTATAATAATTATTATAATTAATATTTATAATTATTATAAATATGAATATTTATGTAAATTATAATTATAAGATCCAATTTTAATATTAATTATAAATATTAAGTATAATTTTAAGATCCAGTTTTAATATTAATTATAATATTAAGTATAATTTTAAGATCCAGTTTTAATATTAATTATAATATTGATATTAATTAAAACATTAATATTAATTAGAATATTGATATTAATTATTGGAGAACATGAAAGTGATGGAGGCACTTAGAAAGGAAAATATGAAAATTTTAATAAATATTTTAATATGAAAACGATTTTTTTAAAATATTAAAAATAATTATATTAAAATATTTCTGATATGGACAGTGATTATATGCTCTTACTAACTTGATCTAGTCTTGTCAACAGGTGGAGTTCCCTTCATTTGGATTTCAGGCATCTCGAAGCAGCAACAGTAGAAAAGAAAAGTTAGCACAAAATCCACCACCAAGACCTAATCCAGGTGAGCCAACAAGAACATGCCTCATTCCAATCATTTTCACACTACTAACACTGCGAAGGTCTAAAGTTTGGACCAAGGACGGAAATCAATTTCTTGTTAAAGTACGAGGATGAAAAACATATTTAACCCTTAAAATAATTAAATTGATATTAACAAGAAAAAAAATAATTTAATGGAGGTTTATTTTTATATTACCAAGGGTTAAAACCTTTCTTAAATCATTTATCCGAGGTTACACTTTTCCTTGTTAAACCATCTGTTGGGAACTTATTCCCTGGGTAATGGAGGTTTTTCAAAATCCCCGTTAAGTACCATGAGTTTAAGAGTGTCCATAAAATGTTGTGAGTTTTAGAACCTTCGTAAAATTTCATGGATTTCAAAACCTCTGTAAAATACCTTAGATTTTAAAACCCCCATAAAATAACATTGGTTTCAAAGCTTACATATAATTACTCTAGGTTTATAATGTTTTCTTAATAAAGTTGTGTTACTTCACCTTCATAAAATTAATATGATCTAGGTTTTTGTTAATAAAGACTGTACTGACCAGTTCTCGGGCGTCGTTGACTATTAGTGATGTTGCGGCCACGTAAGCGGGGTCCCACGAGCAACATGGGACAGTGTCTAGCGAGGCACGTGCGCTAAGCAACCAGAGAGTGGTCTGACATTGGTCACCAGAATGTACCGACGTACCACTGAGCAGTGTGAGAGGTCAGACATCGAGACTCAAACAGCAGAGCTGGGCCACGAGAGGTGGATCCCAGGCCACGTACCAGTTATCAGTAAGGGAGAAGCCTAGGTCACGAGAGTTCATGCGTGTGGAGTGGATGACGCGTTCAGGCGTAACACAAGTATAAAGCTACTGGAAAGATACGACCATTGAGGGTCACGTTCCAAGGGTCGAGCTGCATGCATGGCGCGAGGACAGCTAAGGCGCTCCCAAGACGAGTGACCCCAGAGACCAGGTGCACGAGGAGGCATCCAGGTGGTCATCCCGTCAGAGGTTGCACTTTAGTTAAGGAACCCCACGCACTAGGTTATCCTAAGAGTGGGTAACTGCGGCGCTGGGGCCCACCCCCTCAGGAAGCCTATTTTGGGTAATGGAAACAGTGGAAACCCTAGTTTCAGTCTATATAAAGGGAAGTAACAAACTTAGCAAGGTACACTATTCTTTGCGCCGCTTACACATACAATCTTACGTTAAACAGTTTTGGTGTTTTCTAGCCCTAAGATTGACTTGGTCGTCGGAGTGCAAACGGCCTCTAGGACACCGTTTGTCTTTGTGTTTTCAGGCATTCAAACAGAGGGAAGACACGTGCAAGCGCAGGGATTCTGAGCGTGAGGGTGACGTAGACGCATAGAGACGTTTCTGGGTCAACCGACAGGAACAAAGACCTATCTCACCTTCTCCTTTCCTTATTCCAATTTTGTATCATGAAGATACTTCTTAACTCTTAGATTTATTTAATAACAAGTACATAAAGGGTTAAATGTGTTTTTTATATATTTTTTTCGTTAAATTTGGTTTTCATACCTATACTTTAAAAATTGACTAATTAATCTTTCAATTTTAAATAAATGTATAAATTTAATCTTTTCTAATTACTTTATGACGATAAAAAAACGTCACTAAATATTAAAAAAAGTTAGATTTAAAAGAATTGTGTAAATTTAGTCTTGTGGTAAATAACTGTCACTATACATTAAATTTAAATGTAAAAAATATTAAAATCACATACTTTCAAAAATTAATGGAGTGAATTCATTAATTTGAAAATATAAGAAAAAAACAAGTTATATTTTCCCTTCTATAAATTTAATATTTTTTTATACTAAACATCTCATGTTTAAGGCAATTACATATTTTATATATGAATTTTCAATGTATTCTGCGAAAGTATTCAGTTTAAAATATTTAGATTCATGCAAGTTGAAGATTATACATGAACATATTTACAAGGTGAAGATTATCTTCATTTAAGTATCATGTCCATGTCTTACCATCATATATTAATTTTAATCCTGCAGGTTTGCTCATGCTTTCAATAAAATATGAATAAAAATTAATTCGATATCTCGCAGAGAAAATTTTAGTTATTAACGTTGTTTATGATGATCAACCGAGTGAACATGAAAAGTTTTAAGATTTGTAAGATTAAAAAATACTCATTAATTAATAACAAAATTTAATTATAAAAATTTATTAAGGGAAATTAAAATAATTAAGGTATATTATTTTTTATTACTTATCCTACCCTATTTTAATATTTGTTTACATGCATATATATTATAAACATATTTACATTATGAAAGGGGACCTTGATTGTTTAGATACAAGAAAAAAAAATATAAATGTGTTTTTCTTAATAAGTTAGAATAAATTTCTCTAAAAGAACTTTAAAAAAATAAGAAAAAATAAGTTTCTTTATGAGTTAAATAGTTAATACATAAATTAAAACTCATTTTATAACTAGTTATAAAAGGTAATCTTTTAACTTAGAAAAAAAACTTATTTCATATTCTTATATTCTTCTTCAACAAATATCATGAAGAAGTTTATTTAAACTTATCCAATATATATCTTTGTAGCTATCAATAACTCTTTGACAAAGTTGAATTCAGGCGAACAAAATGGCATTCTTTTCTCCCATTCGGTGATGCTTTAACGCTACAAAATTTAATAATGCATAAATGCAGAGCCTTCACTTTGGCTCATCTCGTATAAAACTCAAACTATGATCTTCTATGCTATATACAAAAGAATTTCTGAACTATGAAAAGTATAAAATTTAACTGCACATGAGTGGTGTATTAAAGTTGGTTCTTCAATTGCACCACTAAACCCTGCATGGACTCAATTTTTTGACTGAGTTCTTTGATAACAGTGAGGTGCTGAAAGGAAGACTCAGAAGTAGCAATGTCAGATATCAAATCAGTAATCTTAGCCTGTGAAGCAGCTACTGCTTCCTCAAGCAAAGTTATTGTTTGTTCCATACTTTTTCTTGGACTTTCATTTGTTGGGTTTTGTAACTGAGAGAGGCCTTGGCTAGAAACACTACCATCTATGCTAGGCTTCTCAGGACACAAATTCTTGTCAATGTCTTCACTTCCTGCATATCATCATAGCATTATCAAAAAAGAATAAATGAGAATAAATGAGAGCCAAAGCCAATATCTTGATTGTTTCTTGAATGCTCAAGGTTGTTTCTCCACCCATCCTACAAAACATTATCTGTATGGATAATGTCTTTGACATATGAAATCATTTAAGGAGAGGTTCTCACGAGACATAATTCATATTTTTGATTATCAGAAGATGATTTCTTCTTTCGAACAAGATTATAATAATGATTAGCAAAATCATGAAGGTTCAAATACAAAAGTGCAGTCTCAACAAATTGATTATACTCCTGGGTAGTATCAAACATTATTAGCTCTTTTACAACAATCCAAATCCAGTGGTAATGTTTCTAATCAAGTCTCTATTATTCCTTCCAACATGACAACACAAATTGGTAATAAATTTATTTCTTCCTTCAGTTCTTGGATTCTTGATAGTGGTGCTACTGACCACATTTGTTCTTCATATAATCAAATTAGTCTAATTTATGTCTAGTTACCAAATGGAAATCAAGTCATTGTCAATTATTCTAGAACTGTTTTTTTCAATCAAAATCATGTCATAGACAATGTTTTGTATATTCCTTGTTTCACTTTTAATCTTCTTTCAGTAGCAAAATTGATTGATAATAATCTTGTGTTCTTACCTTTGACTCTAATGGTTGTCACATTCAGAACAAGAACTACTTAAAAATAATTAGTTCAGCTAAGATGCGATATAAACTTTATATACTCAGGATTCCATCCTAAAAACTTTAAATCAAACCCATCAAATATGCACATACCATCAATATTGTTAATGTTGGTGCTAGTGATCTAGAAACCCTTTGAAATTATTTATTAGGACATATTTCAAACAAATGTATTGATGCTATGATGACTAAATATCCTTTTGTTAAATATAACAAATCTATTGTTTGTGATGTTTGTTATTTTGCAAAACAAAAAAGACTTTATTTTCCTATTAGTACATCTAAATCTAAAAAATATTTTGAATTGATTCATATATATGTATGGGGACCATACTAAATACCATCAATTCATGGTCATAAATATTTCTTGACCATAGTTGATTACTATTTGAGGTACACATTGATTTTTCTTTTAAAACAAAAATTTGAAGTTGTCAAGACTTTGGAAATTTTTGTTGTTTTTGTTAACACAATTTGAGATAGCAATACAAATAATAAGTGATAATGAGATTGAATATTTTATGACTAATTTATTTGTTAACAAATTAATAGTGCATCAAACATCATGTGTCAATACTCCAAACAAAAGGATATGTTCTGTCGAATATTCAATCCAGAGAAATTTTTGTGTCTAGGGATGTTGTCTTCTATGAAAATGTTTTTCCACATGAAAGGGTTCAAGATACTAACAATGAAACTAACAGTCCTTACATTCATGATCAATTTTTTTTACTGAAGATCAACCTATTTTGAGTCAGCCATCACAAGCCATTCTTGCACATTGTGATAATGCTGAAAATAACAGTAATAATAATTGTAAGTCAGAAATTGAGGTTCCAAAAGAAGTTTGTTCCCATATAGACCAAAACCTCAATGTAGATCACGACACAAAACAAAATTTTGAATCAGACCAGTCTGTCCGAATGAGTACCAGAATAAAAAAAACCACCTAAGTATTTAAAGGACTATCGTTGCAATCTTAATGTTTCCAATACATTTTCAAGAGTTAAATATCCTTTAAATCTTGTTGTCTTATAACAATTTACCACCTTCTTACACATATCTTGTTATGTCTCTTTCTTCACACCATGTTGAGTCAAACACTTATTCTGAAGCTGTGAAACATGACTGTTGGAGAAAAGCTATACAATGTGAGATATCTTCTTTGGAGTCAAATCAAACATGGGAGATTGTTCTTTTGCCTAAGGAAAAAACAACCATAGGTTGAATCGAAATAAAATATAAAGTTAATGGGACAGTTGAAAGATATAAAGCACGACTAGTAGCAAAGGGATACACACAAACAGAAGGCATTGACTATCTTGATACTTTCTCTCCAATAGCAAAGATGACCACCATAAGGTTGTTTCTTTCTCTAGCTTCTATCTATGATTGGGAATTGAAATAATTAGACATAAACAATGCCTTTTTATATAGAGAGTTGAAAGAAGATGTATACATGGTTGCTCCTTCTAGATTGACTTCTACTCAACCAGGACAAGTTTGTAAATTAAAAAAGGCTTTTTATGGCCTTAAGCAAGCCAACAGAGAGTGGTTTGCCAAATTGTCATCAGTTTTGCTTTCTATGGCATATACTCAATCTATGAATGATCATTTCTTGTTCATTAATTCTTTTGAAGGATCTTTTACAACATTATTGGTGTATGTGGATGATATAATATTGACAGAAAATGATAAAAAGGAGATTGAGCGAATCAAACATTCAAGATCAATGATTTTGGGAATTTAAGATATTTTCTTGGTCTTGAAATATCATGAAGTAAGAAAGGGATAATGGGGAATCAAAGGAAAAATACACTAGAATTGTTAACAGATGCAGACAATGTAGTCAAAATCGCGAGTAAACTCGCAAAAATGTACGATTCAGCGATTCTGGAGCCAAAATCGAGTTGACTCGCATGACGGATCGGTGCCGGAGCGGATCGCACCGCATCGCCGCGGAGCTCGCTGCCTCGCTGCCTCGGAGGCCGTCTCCGAGTCGCCTCGCACTGTGGCGCGGCACAACCTAACCCTAAAAAATCCCTAATTTATTTTAGTCTGGTGCGGCCCAATGCGGCCAGTGCGGCCCAATGTGGCTAGAGAGGCCCAATGTGTGTTTTTTTAGAGTGAAACCCTAAAAAAATTAGAAACCCTAAACAACACAGAACAAAACCTACCGCCTCCGCCTCTGCTCGCGACGCCGCCTACGCCCCTGCTCGCGATGCCGCTGCTCTACTCGCGACGCCACCTCCGCCTCCGCTCGCGACGCCTCCTCCTCCTTCGCTCGCAATGCCGCCTCCTCCTCCGCTCGCGACGCCGCCGCTCTGCTCGCGTCGCCTCCTCCGCGAACATTCTCCTCATCTCTTCTCTCTCATTTTCCATCACATGCTATTTTTTTATTCTACAAGACAGTGCCTTCTACTATGGATTCAGGAGGTGGGGACAGTACAAAAAAAGGACCCTGGATGGAATCACTGTATTTCCATTGATGGGAAATCAAGAAACGTGAAGTGTAAATATTGTGAGAAGATTTTAATTGGGGGTATCTATAGGCTAAAACATCATCTTGCATGCACTTCAAAAAATGTTGGAGCATGTCTTGCTGTTCCAGAAGAAGTTAAAAATTTAATGTTGGGTACTGTTTCTATGCTGCAGCAAAATTTAATAAAAAAATCTATGTTCGAAGTAGACTTGGAAAGCTATGTGAGTGATTCTGAAAATTTTAGAAAAAGACCTTCTCAAGAAGAGAGTGTGGGGGGTGAGTCATCAAGTATTTTCAAGAGAAGAGGAAGTCAAACTACTATCAATTCCATCTTCAAGAAAAGTGAGAGGGAAGATACATGTCAACAAATTTCTTTATTTTTCTACAACAATGCTATTCCCTTTAATGTAGCAAGGAGTGAAGAGTTCACTAAAATGGTTGAAATGATTTCCAAACATGGCCCTGGAATTAAGCCACCATCATACCATGAAATCAGGGTGAAATATTTGAAGCAACAAGTTGAAAAAACCAATCAAATATTGGAAGAACATAGATTATGTTGAAAAAAATATGGTTGCACAATAATGACAGATGGGTGGACTGACAGGAAGAGAAGAACCATACTTAATTTTCTTGTAAATAGTTCAAAGGGGACTATTTTTTTGAAGTCAATTGATGCTTCTGACATATCTAAGACAGTTGGCAAAATTTTCAAGATGATGGATGATGTTGTTAAAGAGGTTGGGGAAGATAATGTGATGTAGATTGTAACTGATAATACAACAAATTACAAAGTAGTTGGAGATCTCTTAATGCAAAAGAGAAGAAAATTGTATTGGACACCATGCGCAACACATTGCATTGATTTAATGTTGGAAGATTTTGAGAAGAAAATACCACTCCATCAGGAGACTATATCAAATGGTAAGAAAATAACAGCCTATATCTATTCTAGAACTAGTCTTATTTGCTTGTTGCACAAACATACTGAAGGGATAGATTTAATAAGATCGGCTAATACTCGTTTTGCCACTTCTTATTTAACTTTGGGATGTTTAAATGAGAATAAGAAATCACTGATTAGGATGTTTACATCTAAGGAGTGGCAATCTAGTCAGTGTGTAAAGACTAGACATGGAAGGCTTGTTGAAAATTCGGTATTGAATAAGGGATTCTGGTCAAATATTTTGAATTGTTTAAGGGGTGCTCTTCCCCTAATTAAGGTGTTGCGCATGGTGGATTCTGATGAAAAACCAGCCATGGGTTTTATTTATGAAGAGATGGACCTTGCTAAAGAGAAGATACAAAGTCTCTTCAATGGAGTTAGTAAAAGGTAAATAACTAATTACCTTTCACTTTTATTTCATTCCTAATCTTTTTTAGAAATATAAATTTTGTTTCTATATTTATTTATTTACTTTTATCTTACATAGTTACACTCCACTTTGGGAAATCATTGATCAAAGATGGGACAACCAATTGCATAGGCCATTACATGCTGCAGGCCGTTATCTAAATCCCATTTTGCATTATCATCCGGATTTTAAAGTTGATTATGAGGTGAAACGGGGGATGTATGAATGTTTAGAGAGGATGGGAGGAGACATTGATGAGATAACTAAGATTGATGCCCAAATTGAGGGTTTCAAGAGCAAATCTGGATTTTTGGGTAGTGAAATAGCTCAACGTGCACTAAAAAAAAAACTCCAGCACAGTGGTGGGAACAATATGGTGATGCACTTCCGGAACTACAAAGATTTGCAGTTAGAGTTTTGGGTTTGACTTGTAGTTCATCCGGGTGTGAGCGCAATTGAAGTGCATTTGAAAGGGTAAGCATTTAAATTTATGAGTTCATTTTATAATTAAAATTTATGAAGGGATAAATTTATGATGTTATAATTATTTAGGTCCACACGAAAAAAAGAAATTGTTTACACCAGAAGACCATGAATGATGTAGTCTTTGTGATGGCTAATTCAAGATTGATGAAGAGGAAGGATGTTAGGAACACAAAAAACTACAACATTGATGAGCTTGCCTCTGATGAAGAATGGACAGTGGAAGATAATGAAGCAAATGATGTTGAACTTATGGATGATTTGGATGAAGTTGGAGAAGTTGAACCTATGGATGATTTGGAGGTTCCTCCAATTGCTGCGGATGATGAAGGTCTTGGCATAGATAACATTAATGAAAATGAAGATCTTGTAGAAGAGAATGATGATTATCCTTCAATTAATATGAAGGATTTCCTTGGATAGTTTAATTGTATTAGATATTTGTGAACTTAGTTGTTTTTTGTATGAACAATTTATGATTTATGAAACTGTTTCCAGTTGTGTTATGTATTGAATATTATTTTTCATATGTTAGTAACTCTTATGAGTTGAGTTACGATCCTCGAGTTACGATCTTTTAACTCCTTCCCGATCCTCGTACGAGTTACGAGTTTGACTACATTGGATGCAGGTCTTTTAGCCTGCAAACTTGCACCTACTCCAATTGATTATCATGCAAAATTATCTTCTACTGGAAGTGTTCCTTTCACAAATATTCAAGCCTATAGAAGATTGAATGAAAGACTTATGTATCTCACTAATACCCGACCTGACGTAACCTTTTATGTGCAACAACTTTCTCAATTTCTTGTTACACCTGCACTTGCTCACTATAATGCAACAATTGGAATTTTCAGATATGTTAAAGGAGCTCCGAGTCTTGATGTATTTTTCTTTTCCAACACTTTTGCTCATTTAAAAGCCTTTTGTGATAGTGATTAGAGCACCTGTAGTCATTCAAGACAATCAATGATTGGTTTTAGTGTGTATCTTGGAAATTCTCTCATATCATGGAAATCAAATAAGCAAGGAACAATATCAAAGAGTTCATGTGAAGGTGAATACAGGGTAATGACCACTGTTACATGTGAAATTCAATGACTAACTTCTCTTTTTCAAGATTTCAAAGTTCCTTTTGAGCAACCATCACTTTTGTATTGTGACAATGACTCAACAAGTAATCTTGTGTTTCATGAGCGTACAAAACACATAAAAAAAGATGATCACATTGTTAGGGAAAAATTGAAGTAGAGTCTCATATATTTGCTTCTCATTTCTACGACAGAGCAACTGGCTAACATTTATATCAAAGCCTTAAGACTTTAATCTTTCAAGAGTATTTGTTCCAAGTTGGGTCTTATCAATATTTGTTCCTCAGTTTGCGGGGGGCTAACAAAGGATATGGATACAAGGTTTCTAGAAGGAAGCTAATATTAATTTTCTCTTTTCTAATTCTTAGATGTTTCTCTTTGTACATATGTGTTGCCTTTATTTTGTTTTTTCTTATTCTAGTCTTTATTGGATTTTTATTTTACATTATGTAGAACGAGTGTACATATTCAGACTTTTTATTTTGATTTAAGTAAGAAAAATAAAATAAAAGAAATATGCACTCTCTCTTAATCTTAATGACATGGATACAAAACCAACCATTCATTGCCAATGAAGAATGTTAAACCTGAAATCCATGTCCACCCAATCGATCAAAATGCAGTTCTAAGATTTATAACAATGACAGCACTTGGTAATTGGTAAATTAAGTTAAATTAATTCCTAATTAAAAGCATTGTATAGAGAAGAAAATCAGGAAGCGTACCTAGATTGCCAAGGCGGTCAATTACATACTGGCCGACAGAACTTTCTAGATTAAAGAGCCGTAAAATTCCAGCCGTTATTCGTCCCAAAGAATCAATTTCGGATTTGCACAGAAAAGTGAGGTGTTGGACCTCTTCCTTCGTCACAACTGTCTCAGTCTGTATGGTAAAATCTTCATTACACATCACCTTTCAATAAAACACACTCAATCACTACATTACTTTAAATACCAAAGGCAAAGAAGCATTACCGCTTGTCTTATATAAAACTTTAGATTCTCCACTTCCCAATTAACCATTTCATCATCTTCATTATCTTCACATAATATCATGCCTACTTCAACATCAACTCCCTCAACTTCGTCACTCAATTCTTTTACTCCATTTACAGTTATAATTGATGAAGAATTGTCGTTTTCGGTCTGAGGCTTCATGATCTTCAACCCTTGAACCCCAACCTGCAAGTTGTGCCAACATTTAAAAGGTACAAAGGACAAATTTAATAGTAAAAATTATTAAATAAAAATTAATTTTACAGATAAAAATAACTAGTTATTATATTAACTAAATTAAATAGTATTTTAGAAACTAATAAAATTATTTATATTTATATTAATTTCTATTATTGATAAATATTTTCTAGAGTTTGTGACTAATTAGATATCAATTTAAAAACTATTTATCAATAATAGAAACTAATTTAGATGTCAATAATTTTTGTAGTCTTTAAAATAATATATCTAGTTTAGTTAATACAAGAACTAAACATTTTTAATCTCTAAAATTTTTTTATTTAATAATTTTCATGTAATATTACAATAAGATAAACTGATAAAATGAACCAAAAGTGTGTACACTTAGTAATATCTAGAATTGTATCTACACTTACTTTTTTTCTTAAGTAAGGAAAAGATAACGTACATACAACTCATTATATCTTTGATATTTTCGTATTTCCTTCTACGTTTAGCTATTTTCCTATAATAACTCTTCCGTATATTTCTACTTTTCTTCATGTGGCTTATATTGTTGGGAATCTCTCCTTAATTTAATGAGGATCGTGACCATGAATCTTGATAATTGATCCATTGAATATATTCAATGATGACCATTTCAAAGTCTTGGAAATATATCTCTCTTGAAAACTATGAAGTTCAACCTTGAAAGTTGAAGATAGTATTTTCAAGGTATCTTGAAAATGTGACAGACATTAATTATCCACTATCTCTTTATGAAGAAGTATTCCTCTCATTCTCTATACAAAGGAAACTTGTGAGGAAAAGAAAGACAAACAAGTGTGAAGAGCAACATAGAAAGTAAATATAACTGGAGTTCTTTTGAGTGAGCATAGTGATCTCAAAAGGACTTAACGAGAGAAGAAAGCAAAACAAGGAAAAAGAGCTTAAGGCATATAACCCCTAACTTTGCAAAAGCTAGATGTAGTAGGTGTAGGTTCTTGTATAAGGGTTGAGACACCCTGAAGTGTTCCCTTTTAATTTATTTATTTTTTAGTGATAAAAAAACATAAAAAGTAAATGAGAGAGTTGTTATCCACCTTAGTGTGAAATTAGAAATCCTAGTGAGAGGCTAGAGAGATATTATATTTCATCCTTGTTGGGAGAAACAAATATTGTAATCCTACTTTCATAGTGGAAAAATTTTCTAGACTAGGTTCATGGATTTTTGTTTCTCAAGTTGAGAAAGTTTTCCCACATTAAAAATCCTTAATGTCCTTATTCTAATTTGCTCCATTTTCTTTTGTTTGGTTGTTGCTTCCCCAAGTATCCATTTTGTATCTACACTAAAGAGGGAGAAGTAGTTTTTATCTTCCCAAACACATATCTTACCAAACAAAACAACGGCATCGGTTCCTTGTTGGCAACTAGTTGTTGGTTGATCAATAATCATAATTTGAGGGGGAATGTTAATGTCCTTAAAGCTGTCACAATTATTATTTAATTAGACATTATATTGTACATAAACAATTTTCTGTAAATTACTCTAAATATCTGTAATGTCTCCTAGAATTGTCTGCTGTAAAGCTCCTAATGGCTATTTAACGAGAATGACCCCAAGTGGGTAGATCAGTTTTCCGCAAACAGTACTACTAATTATTTTTGATTCATTTCTAGTGATTTTCTGACAAGATTCTTGTTAATTGTGCGCGAGAATGTAATTGGATCCAAAGCATGAATTGCTCGACAAGGAAGATTGCTAGAAATCAAGGTTGTGGATTGGATTTGTTAAACTTTAGGGAAAAGAGAAACAATATTGAGCTAGTATGTTTTTGAGACACTACGCATTTTATTTATATTAAGAAAAAGTGATTACTATTTTTTTTATCAGAAAAAAAAGTGATTAATATAATAAATAGAGAAGATTTGATATCCTCTCCTAAAAAGTATAATACGGGAAATAAATAGAAATGTTCCTTATAATACATATATATTTTAGATATTCTTAATATATAGTATTATCAGCTTATTGTGATAATAATAACAATTCTTGATTATATAGGATCAATTCCCTATTTCTATAATTATAAGATTCCTCTCAGTTAGAGCATATAAGTTGTATGTGCTTAGCTTGCTGCAAAAAATCATGAAATGAAAAGTAATTTTAGAGACAAAAAATAATTAGTTGCTATAATGACTAAATTATAGATCATTTTAGGGACTAAATAAATTTTTGATTTCTAAATTAGTTTATATTATTTTTAAATGATTTATAAATTGGTATCTAATTAGCAACCAATGTTTTTACAACCAAATTTAAAAAATTAAATAATTAGTAATTAAAACATTGGTAACTAATTAGATACCAATTTAGAAACTATTTAACAATAATAGAAACTAATTTAGAAACCAATTTTTTTTTTTAATTTTCAAAATGGTATCTAATTTAGTTTCTGTTGCAACTAATTATTTTGGTATCTAAAAATTGTATAATAAATTCTCAATCTTCTTATGTACTTTGGATGTGCTTGTTTTCTCGTTTAAAACCTTATCATTCTCTTAAAACTTGATTTTAAATTTGAGGTGTGTATTTTCCAGAGATATTCTCAAATACAAAGGTTACAATTGTCTATCATCCAATGGAAGAGTTTCCATTTCAAAGGATGTTCGATTTAAGGAACATGAATTTCCTTATTCTCGTCTTTTTCCTCATATTCCCAATACTGTTAAAGATCTCATTGAGTATTTTAATTTAAATCTCTTTCTTACACCACCTCCAACGTCTGACACTACTTCATTTCCTTATGTGCCTATTAATTCTGCAAAACAGTCATCTTCATCTAGTCTATATCTATTACTGCACCTACTGTAAATACTGAACTTGTACATAATACAACACCTCCTCTTAATACTCACCCTACGCAGATTAGGTCCAAATCTAGTATTGTTCAACATAGAATTCCCCTTTCACTTCTTCTTTCTCATTCGGAACCAACAAGTGTTACGCAAAAAGATGCTGATTGGTTGGCTACAATACAGCAAGCAAGAGTATGATGCTCTCGTGCAAAAAAAAAAATGCATGGGATTAATTACATTATCCTCTAATAGACGAGTTGTTGGTTGTAAATGGGTTTTTTAAGTCAAGGAGAATGTAAATGGCTCAATTAATAAATATAAAGCATGACTGGTGGCAAAAGGATTAAGTCCATGGTTTTGTTTTTCATGAGATTACAACAAAGCTTCATGCAACTTTTTTCAGGTTATCAAACTTAAAAAGTCTACATAAATGTACGAGAGCTCCATAAACTCATAGTAGAGACACAACCGTAAACTCGTAAGAATTTACTTCCCATAAAAAAAAATTTAGTAGTGAATGAGATATGCACTTTCCTCTTTCCTAATCTGCCCAGTTAAAATTTCCCTAGCATATATATATATATAGTACCATAATCTCCCCAATTTGGTGCCCTAATCTCCCAAATTAAACCAAAATTTCCCCAATTTGCTGCCCTAATGTCCCCAATTAAAACAAAATTTTCCCAATCTACTACCCTAATCTCCCCAATTAAAAAAATAATCTCTAGCAGCAACCAAAAATCGCACCAGCACCAACACCACCAAGAGTCTCACCTAATACCAGATGACCACCGCACAACCACTACACGACCATGAACATGAGTGTTGAACGATTGAAAATGAGACAAAGGCAAGCACGAACTCGATGAACGCGACCATGAACAAAGGTGAGGCGACTGAGAACGAATAGAGGTGAGCAACAACGAACGTGATGAACAATCACAACGCAGCGACCTCAAACAACCTTAAGCGAGTTCACCAGTTTACAACAAGTCTACCGAGTTTGTTTTAAGAACAAGTTTGCTTTTGAGTTAACTCAGAACAAGTTTGTTTTTGAGTTAGAATATAGAAGTTTGGCTCAAACCTCTACTGAACTATCATGGATTTCTACACTACTCACAAAATTGCATATTTCCTACACTACTCCATCTAAGTGTTGTATCCATTTTTGGCCAAGTAGTTCTGTATTTATCATATTCCTGCTCTTGATCTATGGGAAGATGTTCTAACAAAGGTGCTATCTTCAACTCGATTTACGTTTGTTCGCAGTAAACTCAATGTGAACAAATTTTCTTCTGACAGATCTTCTCCTTGAGTTCAAGGGGGATGTTAGTAAGAGTTGTTAGTATACAACTGTCCAGTTTTTTGCTTGTATGTTAGTGTACAGTTGTCCAACTTTTTGCTTGTATGTTAGTGTATGGTGTTTAGTTGTTTACTTGTATGTTAGTGTACACTTGTCCATATTTAGCTAACAGGTGCTAGGCGGTAGCAAAAACAGCTGCTAAACAATGCAAACACTATAAATCCTTGTAATATTCATTTCATTCGGTTGTTCAAGAATTAATTAAGTTTCTCTTGTTCTGTTTCTCTAGGACTGCTTATATAGGTTCAACTCCTTATTTTTATAATCATAAAAGGTTTCAAGCTCTAGACATTATGCTAAAGGTCATGCTACAAAGAATTTAGAGTTTAGAAAGAGAATAAAAAACTATGTTTGCTATGCATATATGAGAGCTTAAACAAGGTATTTTTGAACAAAGATTGAGCCAACTGCATTTAGTTATAGTTGCAGAGACAAACAGACTTTTAGCTACTACAAACTGATTAAAGGTCATGTTAGAGAGAATTTAGAGTTTAGAAAGAAAAAAAAAACTATATGTCTGTTATTCAAATATGACCTTAAGTAAGGTATTTATGGTCAGGGATTGAGCAAACTAATTCAATTACAGTTGCATAGACTGACAGACTTCTAACAACTACATAACTACTGGCCACTTAAGGGTGGAATTTACTTATATCTCTATTGGTTGGTGATTTGCCTTTGAGCAAGTATAGTCAATCCTACCAGCCTGTCAGCTAAGACAGTGAAAGTTAATAGGATATTGGTTCACTTAATGGTGGAAAAGCCTATCTTCTTATACTTTTAGTTATTTTTGGAACATTTTTTGGGAAACCTTTTGTATTTACTCACAGTATATGGAAAGTTGCCGCCCAACAGCTAAGGGTAATGAAATCATGCATGTATGTGAACAAAACTTTACACATACATTTAACACTTACACACTGGATCAATTTTGAAGAAAGAAGGATGCATGTCTTTACCGTAACCAGTTCCACAGGATATTGTTGTATTCTTTGTGATTGTGCTTTTCTTTCTGGAGCCTTCTTTGGGCAACTTTTTGCATTTACTCGCAAGGTATGGAAAGTTGTGTGCCAACACCTCTCTTCTCTGTTTGCATCATAGGTTGAGAACCACCATCTTTTAGCCATATCTTGTGCACCTTCAAGAGCAAATAACCAGTCTCTCAACTCTATAGTTACATCCACGGTATCTGGCTTCTTCAAGTTTGAAAAGCTGGTACGTTTCCCTTCTCTCGTAGTTTCAACTGGCGTAAATGTTTGTAAGAAAACTATACTTTAAAGTAACAAACAAAACACGAGGAATATGACATAAAAATTTACTATATATAAAGCAGTGACACCAGCAACGGAAAATGAGAATAGACTGTTTTATACCATTTTCTAAATTATCAACAATCAGAGGTGTTGTCTTAAAAAGTTTTGCCAATGGTCCAGTTTGTAAGTTTTCCAACCCTTTAGACAAACCCTTCCCTGGACCACCATCGGGCCCTAGTATTCCAAATCGATGCAGGAGGGCCTCAGAGTAGTTCATTCCCCCACCAAGACGAACACCAGATATAGAAGCTGAGACATTTAAAGTATGTGACTCCGAGTCTACTTCACAAAATGGTATGACTTGCACCATACGTATGTCCAGAAAGGGGAATGAATGAACATTTCCATTATGTAGATGTTTTTTGTTATGCACCCAGAAAACAGGTCTCAGTTTAGGGTGTCCATTATCACTTATTGTGGGAACATTTTCGCTAGTACTAAAATATGAGTCATTTTCACATGTGAATTGCTCTTCAGAATCCAGACAGTCTATCTGAACTCTCTCCCAAACTAATGTGGATGAAACGGCAATAGCACCACCAAGAGTTCTATGAGTAGCACTAGCAAACAAATCATCTCCGACAAACTGTACTAGAGGCATTCCCTCAGAATTCACAGAAGAGGACTCAAGAAATTGAAGTTGGAGATTGTTTATTTTCAAACTTGCAGAAGTGTCACTGGGAATCTTGTCCATCAGATTTCCATCTAAAGATATGTTCCTGACATCCTTCAATTGTTTATTATTTCCAGCTATGGCTAGTTTCTCGCTAACACTCCCAAAATAAGCATAGAGATGGAGGACAAAAAATAATTGTTCAACTGAAGTGTTGGATAGATACTGTTCACAAGCAACACCAACCCTCACGATACCCCCTGGAGGAGGAACCTTTAACAATGGACTACCATCAGCAGTTGCCATAGCTACTTCTATGCAAGCATCTTTTAGGTCAACACATCTCCACAATCCAGATGTCCATCCGAGAGAGCTCTGATGTCCAAGCTTGTCAGTAGTTGCTTCCAGAGATAAAGTAATCTGGGATGCTCCAGCAGTCCACTTCTTCTGACTGGCATCAATCGGTTGATCTTCCCAAAGACAGAAGCAAGCAGGATCCTTCTTTAGGTTCAATATTCTCAGTTTCAATGAGGGTGAATCTGAAAAGAAAAGATTTTCAATCCGAAGCCTTGCTCCAGCAAAAGAGTTCTTCACTGTATTGTTCATATTCGTTTTAGACATATCCAGATGAGTCTTATCCGAAGGAACAGTAAGATCCAGACCCTTGAGATTGAAAATAAAAGATTTTACTGAGAAATCTGGTAAAATGTCACCAGGATTGACAACAATACCATCAGCCAAGAATGATGATATCTTGAGGCATGTTTCTTCCTGGAGGTGAATCTGGGAAACAAAGAAATGTTATAAAATAACATAATTGGCATAAAAAATTTAAATAGATGCACAACCTGACCATTTGTTAAAAGAACTTGCACAAAGCCACGCACCATTAGAGGTTGACAATCAATAACAGTTTGAGAAGCAAAAGTTGGTGGAAGAGGAGAAGGCATGATCTTAACAGAATGGAGGCATATTAGAGGAGTTCCCACGATTGATTGCCATTGCTGTTCTCCTAGTGGATATATTGAAGGGCAAAAGCTTCTTGCTGCCAAAAGACAGAATAAAAAAAAATAATTAAAACATAGTTAACTTGCTAAAATGATATATTCTTCTAAAACTATCAACTAATAAAGATTTACATTTGCATCCAGTGTTAGCATAAAACTATTTTACATTATCATAAAATCATGTTGCGACATAATTAAAAACATTCAACTTCTTAGGTAATGGATGGTTGTTATCCCAGTCAAACTTTCTAATGAAATTACAATACGTCAATGGATGGTAGTTGTTGGAGATCCCACATCGACTAGAGATTAGAGTCTTTAATAATATATAAGTGGGTGCAAACCTCACTCCATTGAGCCGGTTTTATGGGGTTGAGTTAGTTTTAAAGTCCACTTTGTAATATGGTATCAGAGCTCCTGATCTAGGAGACTCTGCTTCCACAATTTTTTTTTTTTTAGCCTTCATTGCTGTAATCATTTTCCTTGACAGCCTTCATTGCTGTAATCATTTTTCTTGATAGCCTTCATTGCTGCAATTATTTTTTTTGTTGGACAGCCTTCATTGCTGCAACTTTTTATTTTCCTTATCCTTTCTCCATTGATCACCACCACCACCTTGCACCATTGACCGTTACTGCCACCGCCATTGACCACCACCACCGACCACCACTTCCGTCGCTCGCCAGAACTGCCACTGCTCGCCGGAAACCGCCACCGGAAAATTTTTCTGGCGGATTTTTTTTTTTGTGCGTGAACAGGATCAAATTTTGCCAATCTGAAAAAAGTTGGTTTTGAACTCTCATGGACTCCCTTAGTAAGCCATTTAGCTATTGTTCCTTTACTATGAGTGGTAAGAGTTCTAGTTTTTTATCCTTTAATGCTTCTAGTACTGAAAATATCTGGATTATAGACTCTGGTGCTACTGATCATATGACACCTCATTCCTCTTTTTTTTCATCCTACACTACTTTATCCGGTAAGCCATATATTACTGTTGCTAATGGTTCCACTACCCCCATTAATGGTTGTGGTAACATTCACCTTCAACCTTCATTTCCTTTAAAAAATGTGCTTCATGTTCCCAAACTATCCAATAACCTCTTGTCTATTCAAAAGATTACCCAAGATTTAAATTGTGCAGTGGTATTTTTCCCTTCCCATTGTGTTTTTCAGGATCTTGCCACGGGGAAGACTATTGGAATTGCTAAAGAGCAGGGCGGGTTATATTATTTACAACATGAAGAAAGTAAAAAGGGTGCTAGACTACAAGCACACACTTCTAATTTTCAGCAAGGTCGTGAATCTTGGTCATCCTCTCAAATATGGCTTCAACACAGACGTCTTGGTCATCCTCCATTTAGTACCCTAAAGTCCTTATTTCCTGTTTTATTTACAAAAGTGTCTGCTGAGTCATTTCATTGTGATGTTTGTCAGTTTGCTAAACACCATCGGACAACTTTTCCTCCCAATGGTAATAAAAGTTCTAAACCTTTTGATCTTATTCATTCAGATGTATGGGGACCTTCACCTATTCCTAATATCTCGGGTGCAAAATGGTTTGTTTCATTTATTGATGATTGTACTCGGGTTACTTGGATATTCCTCATGAAAGATAAGTCTGAAGTTTTTCACTTGTTTGTAAAGTTTTACAGAATGATTCAAACACAATTTGAAAGTCCAATTAAGAGATTGCGTTCTGATAATGGAAGAGAATATGTGAACCAAAACCTTTCCAAGTTCCTTGAGGAAAATGGAGTTGTTCATGAATTAACCTGTGTGGACACTCCTCAACAAAATGGGGTTGCTGAAAGGAAAAATCGTCATCTCCTTGAGGTTACTCGAGCTTTACTTTTCCAAACATCTGTTCCTAGATCTTACTGGGGGGAAGCAGTCCTGACTGCCACTTATTTGATTAATAGATTACCCTCTCGGGTTTTAGAGGGTGTTACTCCTATTCAGGTTATGACCACATTCTATCCTTCTATTCCCATGTTGAATAGTCTTCAGAATCGTGTCTTTGGTTGTCCTGCTTTTGTCCATGTTCATAGTCCTTATCGGGGTAAGTTGGATCCTCGTGCCATCAAATGTGTCTTCATCGGTTATGCCCCCAACAAAAAGGGGTACAAATGTTATCATCCTCAAAGTCGTAAAGTGTATATTTCCAAAGATGTCACCTTCCATGAAACAGAGTCTTTCTTTCCTAGTTCTCAGCTTCAGGGGGAGAGTATTCAAGAAGCTGAGGACCTTGAGTTGCCACCTTTTCCTTTGTTGCAGGATTTCGTTCTTAGGGAGGATGACAAAGACCCTGCACCAACATCATTACCAGAGAAGAATAATGAAGACAAATATTTTGGAAAACAATATCAGCGAAGGCAACAAGAACCCGTCCTGGTCGAACAGCAACTTCAATTGTCTGAACCGGAGGTAAGAACTCATACCAGTGAGACTCTTGAGGACACCTTAAATACTGCTTTTGAACCTAACCTAAATGATTTACCTATTGCCTTGAGAAAAGAAAAAAGATCTTGTGCCAAATATCCTATATCCCAATTTGTGTCTACAGAAAAACTTTCTATGCAGCACCAGAGTTTTCTTTCAGCTATTGATTCTATCAAAATCCCTTCATCGGTACAAGAAGCCTTAAAAGATGAGAACTGGATTCGAGCCATGAATGAAGAAATGAGCGCGTTAGAAAGGAATGAGACTTGGGAGATTGTAGAGAGACCAAAAGATAAGAAAGCAGTGGGTTGTAGGTGGATATACACAGTTAAGTATAAGTCTGATGGCACACTCGATCGGTATAAAGCAAGGTTGGTTGCAAAAGGGTACACTCAAACCTATGGGATCGATTATGAGGAGACTTTTGCTCCAGTGGCAAAAATGAATACCGTCAGGATTATTCTCTCCCTGGCAGCACACTTTGGTTGGGCAATGCATCAATTTGATGTTAAAAATGCCTTCTTGCATGGAAGCTTGGAGGAAGAAGTATACATGGAGATTCCACCTGGTTATGGTATTGTTAATGAAGGGAATAAGGCGTGCAGACTTAAGAAGGCCCTATATGGTCTTAAACAATCACCTCGTGCTTGGTTTGGAAGGTTTACTCAAGCTATGGTATCTTTGGGGTACCGACAAAGCCAAGGTGACCATACTCTGTTTATAAAACATTCTCAGAATGGTAAACTCACTCTACTTTTGGTCTATGTAGATGATATGATTATTACAGGTGATGATGAGATTGAAAAACAAAATTTGAGGGAGAGACTAGCTGCTCAATTTGAAATGAAGGATCTTGGGAAGCTGAAGTACTTCCTTGGGATAGAGGTTGCTTACTCGAGACAGGGCATCTTTATTTCTCAAAGGAAATACATCAACAATAGCCAACCCATGAGGGCGACCATATGGCATAACATTCGTCAATGGTGTGACCAAGTTTATGACAATGAGCACACCAAGGACGACCTCTGCTTGGTTTGCAAGAGTGGTTGAGGTCATCAAGTTGAGATAGAAATGTAGAGGAATCACCAGGCTGACCAAAGTAGGTATGTCGAGTGGTAACTTACATGGCACATAGAACAAGGTAGACCAAGTAAACTTTAATGTGGGCATAGTTGGAGACCTAAGAATGTGATCACGAGAGTTCTTGGGTAAGAGTGGCACTAGGAGACAATAATTCATTGAAGTAATGTTGAAGATCATGAACCTTGCTCAAATATGACCATCAAGGCGTCGAGGGGCGATGATACCTAGAAGATTCTTACAAACACCATAGAGGCATTGCGTACAATTGGGATACACTAATTGGATCTACTCCCAAATCCCAACACAAATGTCATTGCACAAACTCTCACTAGGATAAACTCTAAATGATTCTGATACCATATTAAGAAGTGGACTTTAAGCTTATCTCAACCTTATAAAACTAGCTTATAAGGTGAGGTTTTCACCCACTTATATACTATGAAATGTCTTTATCACTAGTCGATGTGAAATCTCCAACAATAGATGATGCAGTTGCCAAGTCACATGCATGCACGTTAAAGCTTTGATTATCGTGACTCTTGTGACGTTGTGGTTGAGTTGCTGGAAAAAGGCAGAGCGAGGGAAGAAGACCTAAAATCAAAAAGAGAAAAACGATTTTCTAAAAAAATTGGCACCGATGGACGATGGGATCATTGGATGAACAATGGGATCATTAGAACGACAAGGATTCACTAGGCTCTAGATTCTATGTGTGAATTTTGTGTGTTGAGTACAACAAGGAAGATATTATATGTAAGATTATAAAAAATATATTACAAAGAGATGGGCTTACACCCATATATTGAAAATACATTTAACAATTTCAAACAAATAACTTCAAAATCCAAACAACTCTTTTATCCTGAAAACAACTGAAATCAAATAAAAAAAGAATATTTATCAAATGTTCATATTGGATTAGAACTAAATTCATAAATTAATACCAAATGATGATACTTGGAAAGCATCAGCTGGGACAGATTGCATTGATGGTTGCACTAAGGTACATGGAGGAAATGAAATGGTGTCCCTGCATTTCAATATACAAATGGTAGAATTTGGTTACATAATATAATTTTAACTATGTAAAGAAATAAAGAATTCTTTTATTGATAGCCATCATGCAAATTATATTTTCATAATCTCTATTTTTAAGAATCAAATTCTTTAAAAGAAGAAAATATAAATATGCTAAAATAAATAGAAAGATTTTGAAGTTTTGTTTCCTAATCATTATGGAGATATTGAAGATACTTTTATTCTAATATGTTATTTACAACACACACTCTCAAGTTAATAAATGAATATAAATTATTCCCAATTTTTCTATAAGATCTTGGAAGTTTCCCTGAGAAAACCCTTTAATAAAAATGTTCATTGTTCTTGCAGGAAAATAGGTTGTGACCACAACAACTGTGTTAAGATTATTTTTTATGAAGTATTTATCAATTTGAATATGTATGGTAATATTATGTTCTACTAGATTATGGACAATGTCAATGGCTGACTAATTTTTAAAATGCAATTTTATAGGAATCTCAACCTTTATTTTAAAGGCATATAGAATTATTTTCATCCAGAGTCCTTCACACACCTTGAGCAAGGCACTAGAATGAGAATCTGTATCAATTTTTGCCTATTTAGGTCACCAAATTCTCTCCAAGAAACATAAAGTATTCAAAGGTAGATTTTCTGTTAGTAACAAAACTTACATAGTCTATGTCTATCTATATCAGTATATATTTTCAGGGTCAAAGTGTCTCCTTTCTTGAATAGAAACCTCTTTCATAGAGTTGACATCAAGTATTGAAGAATTTCGCCAACTGCTTCCATGTGTCTTTCTCTTGGATCATGCATAAAATGACTTACCACACTAACTACATAAACAATGTCTAGCCTCGTGTTGGATAGATAAATAAGTCTTCCACCAATCTTGACTTCCAATTTAATGATTTTGTTCAATAACTCCTGAAGTTCTAAATCTCAACTTATCTATTTCTTTTAGAAGACCAAATACATATTTTCTTTAAGAGACGAAAATCCCTTTTTAAAATAAAAAACCTCTACTCAAAAGAAATAGTTGAGTTTTCTAGATCTTTAATTTCAAATTGGACTGTCAATTTTTCCTATAATGTCAATTTCTTTGTTTCATCATCTCCTGCGATAAATATCATCCACATAAATTTAGCAATATAGTGAATTTACATGTAAGAGTGCCTTATGAATGAAGTATTATGTTCTTGGCTTTGCCTGTATACTAAGGAAATCATTACTTACGTAATCACTCAAATCATACTCTTCGAGATTGCTTAAGACAATATATGACCTTCTTTTGGAGGCATATTTTATTCCTTCCACTATGAGTTTCAAATCTTGAAGGAATCTCCTTGTACGCAACGCTCCGTGAAGAAAGACCTTTTTCACATCCAATTGTTTTAATACCGACCAAAACGAGCTGCTAGAGTAAAAACAACTGGAATTGTATTCATCTTTGCTACAAGAGAAAATGTATTCTCATAATCAATTTAATAAATTTGAGTATATATCTCTTTACAACCAATCTAGCTCTATATTTGTCTATTGTCCCATGTGGCTTCTATTTCACTATAAACATCCATTTGCACCTTACAACTATTTTGTCTCTTGGTTTATCAACAATCTCGCATATTGAGAGTTTCTTTCTAATGCACTCATCTCCTTTCTCATGGCTTGAGTTCAATGTTCACTTTTCATGACTTCTTAGACCAAAGTAGAAATAACTATGGCATTAATGACAACAATAAAACTTCAATATTTATTAGAAAGATTGTCAGTGTAAACTTATTGAGAAGTAGGATATTTAACACATTTACCTCCTTATTGTTACCTTTAGGGGTCATCACCTCCAAATCAGACAACTTTTCTTAAAGTTAAACTGGGTTGTTTCCTTCTTTGATATTTTTTGTTAAAGAATTTGTCTACTTCTTTCTTATTGTGGGTTCGTTTGATCCATTTGTGGTGGTTCGTCACTTGCAAAGATAAATATAGTAATGATAGGAAAGAGTTCATCTGCTTCAAGTGTTTTCTCCATATAAAGCAAAGGACGGACAAAAAATAATTTTGTTTCATGAAAAGTGACATCCATAGTGATAAAGACACGATGGCTCTCAAGATGATAACATTTGTACTTCTTTTAATTAGAAGGATAACCAATAAATACACATTCAAAAGCTCTAAGATCTAATCCATTGCAATCAGGATTATAAGAGTGAACAAAAGCAACACATCCAAAGACTTGACTCTAGAAGGGTAGAGGGAACAAGAGATAATAGAGACTCAAAAGAACTAACGTCATTTAAGACACAAGTAGGTAACCTATTGATGAGAAATAGAAAGGGGGTTGTTTTGATATTCAATTTAGGGAAGCATATTGATATTACACTTAAGAAAGATGAGAAGGGGAACAATACTAGGAATTAAGGAAATAGTCTTCAATGTCTACTAGGAATTAACTCCCATTATAGTAGCCTTTATTATCACTTCATTCCCACTAGTGTTTTAATTGTCTCTTTTATTAATTTTTAATAGAAGCATCATTATTCCCTACCATGAGAATATGAATGGTCATCTTCTCTTGTGATTTGAGCCAGCCGAAACTTAGTGAAAATTCAACCTACTTAATTAGAAAAAGCATAACTAAAATTATAAAGAAAAACTCAAAAATATATCAACCCCCTATATCTATCATATCACATGTTATGGCAACTAACACAACTTCTCCTCGTTTGGTTTAGGGGACGAAATGTCTAATCTCATAATAGTTTAGGAGCACTCCATGACCGCATTAAGAATTTTGAATACAATAAATATAACTAAGAATTGAAATGACTGATATTGCTTTAAATATATCATCATATTCATACTCATATCTTTAAATAAAATTAATAAGTAACTAGGTTCAAAATATACTTGAGCAAAATCATACATTCTAACGATCATAACATAATTAATAAAGGAAACATAGTAATGCAATTAATCTTATTTCTATTTATAAAATAATTGTTCGAAAACAACAATCTAAATTAGAATCCTTTACGATTAAATTGATTATATTTGAATAAATATTTTCAATGACTTTTATTTATGCAATATATGGAGAAAATATATATGAAACAATAAGTGTGCTCATCACACGATGTTAAAATAAATTTTTAAAAAAAATATTTGTTTTTATTTTTATATTGAGCACATGAATAAAAGGAAACACAATCTTCCATGTGTGCAGACGTATAAGATTATAATCAAGTTAATTCTAGTAATTTTGCACATCAAGATTAAAAAATGATATTAAATTATTCAATAATATCAAGATGAAGATTGCACTATTATAGTCATATTCTCATGTAACTATAAGTACAAGATGGAGATGAATGTAGCAAAGACATCCTAACACACAACTACAATTCTATTTTCTTACAAACGCCTAGGAGCCTATATTCTTTACCTTTAGTTTTTGTAAGTTAGTGAGAAAACCTTGTAAGATCCTTCATTCAGTGAAGTTACACCCTTGGAAGGAAACTTTCATTGTATATCCTCTTTATGAGAGTTATTACTTAGGTTCACCTTGTTCATTGCTATTTGTAATCAGAAACGACAGTTAAGAATACATGGAATTCTTAATCCCAATGAAAAATTAAAACGGGATAGTTAGGAGTGACTTGTGTACTTGTGATAGTTAGGAGTGTACTTGTGATAGTTAGGATTGACTTGTGTACTAGCTTTGTGATTAAATTACTAGTGGAACCATTTAAGAGTTTCTTCAAGTAAAAATGGACATAACCCAAGTGTTTAGGGTGAACTAGTATAAATCTTTTGCATTATTCTTAATGATTAGATGAAACACTAAAAAGTCTAGTGCTCTCACAAAATAAACTATTATGCTCTATTTAACCTTCCTTCTAGAGCCCTCTTATACCTTCACAAATATCTTGAAAAGGGAAAGCTCTAACCACTTTTAGAAAAATAGGATGATTTTTTGTTTTTATAACCCCTTTTTTTAGCGTTAACACATGTTAATTAATGAACAATACCATAATGAAACAATTTTGAAAAATTCATGATTCACATATTGTTAGGCAGGAAAATAAAGACAACACTTGGAGGGTGTATCAGAGAAGGAAATTTAAGAATAAAGGTTGAGCGGGTTAGTTAGTTGTTGGTTTAGTTAGTTGAGGTGAGGGGGTCTTTAAATAATGACCAACCTGCTGTGGGGAAGGGAATCTGGATTGTTGTATGAAGTTGACAGGAATTAACCTATGTGAAAGGAGCTATTCTCCTTTGTAACCCTTTTGGGTGTTCTGTTCGGCACTGTAATAAAACAAAGTTTTCTTTCTTCTTGCTGTGTTTGGGAGGGAATTCTGGGTTTTCTGTCTGGGAACCTAACATTTTGGTCCGACCTGCCGGATCTAAAAAAACAGAGAGTGAGGAAGAAAAGATGGAACAGAGGATGGCAGCAGTAGAGAAATTTACCAGTGAACAATTGAAATGGAATTCTGAAATAAGAGCAGAAATTCTGGGGTTGAAAGAAGGCATGCTGGAGTTGAAAGAAATCAAAGAAATGTTGCGGGATCTCAAGAAAGGAGATAGAAGGTCGGAAGGGGGAGAGAGTTCGGTGAATGGTGAGGAAAGAGTGGAGGAACCATCAAGACAGGATAGCCAATGGGAAAAGATGAATGAAGGAGAGATGAAGTCATGGGGTAGGAGAGTGGAGTTACCGGTTTTTGAGGGCGGGGACCCAATGGGTTGGCTGGCCAGAGCTGAAAAATTCTTTGAGGTGCAGAATGTGACAATTGGGGAAAGATTAAAATTGGCCTTCATCAGTATGGAGGGAAGCACCAGTCCTTGGTTCAGTTTTTGGAGAAAGAACTCCAAGAATCCTTCTTGGGAAGAGTTTTCCATGGCGCTGAATAGGAGTTTTGGGGGAAAGGAGAGAAGTTCTGTTTTTGAGAAGCTGGCAAAGATCAAACAGAATGGAAGAATTGATGAATACATTTAAGATTTTGAGCTTTTAGTGTCACAAGCACCTCAGACAGGGGAGGAACAGCTGTTGGGGTATTTTTTTGCTGGATTACAGCCCAAGATTCGTAACCAAATCAGACCGCATGACCCCAAAGAATTGATGAGAGCCATGGAGATTGCGCTGGATGTTGAGGAGTCCTTCAGGGAATAAAAAACTGGCAGTTTTGGGCATAGGAATAATGCGTCGTTTGGGCGATATCAAGGAAGCATCGGGATAACAGGCCGCACAGATTTGCATAAGGGGAATAGTGGGCCAGTCTCGTCTAGTTTGGCTAGCACAGCAAGGAAGGAGTCTTCTTCTTCCAATAGAGAGTTTCGACCAGGAGAAGGATCCAGAAACAGGGGGTCCAGGACCCTTCCCTATCCCGAATATGTGAGAAGAAGGGAAGAGGGAAGATGTTTCCATTGTGGAGGGACATACGGTCCCGGACATCGCTGCCCAGAAAAGGATTTGAGGGTTTTCATCTGCGTAGAAGATGAGGGAGACCCTAGAGAGGTGAACCATGGTGGGTGGGGACAGATTGAGGAAGATTTGGAAAAAGAAGAAGAGGAGAGGGAGTGTCTACAGATGGATTTATCCATTTTTTCTGCTGGGGTTTAACACAACCCAACACCATGAAGTTACAAGGGGAAGTGAAGGGAAGTATAGCATTGGTATTGATTGATAGTGGGGCTAGCCACAATTTCATATCGGCCAAGTTGGTTAGCAAATTGGGATTACCAATTGAGTCCACACCATTGTATAATGTGAGGTTAGGTGATGGCCATAAGAAAGGAGCAAGTGGGTGCTGTCAAGGCGTGAAGGTGAAGCTGGGAAATTATAGGTTTGAAGAGACCTTTTTCCTTTTTGAGTTAGGAGGGGTGGATATGATCTTGGGAGTAGCTTGGTTGGCAACGTTGGGTGAAGTGAAAGTCAATTGGAAAACGTTGACGATGAATTTCTGCATTAACGGCCAGCAGGTGCAAATTAGAGGAGATCCCAAGTTATCTAGGACCTTGGTGACTCCTAAGGCTTTAAACAAGGAGACGGAGATCGAAGCAGTGTCCCTCATATGGGAACTAGAGAGCGCTGACCAGCCCAATGCATATCATACCGAGAGTGACAGGAAGATTGTGGGGCTGACGGGGAAGCAAACAACCGAATTAAAAGATGTTCTCAAGGAATGTGCAGGGGTTTTTGAAGAAACCAAGCAATTGCCACCCAACAGGGAGATTGATCATAAAATCCCAATTAAAGCTGGGATAGATCCGATTAATGTCAGATCGTATAGGTACCCACATCTGCTAAAAACAGAGATAGAGAAGCAAGTTGACGAAATGCTGAAGGCAGGGATAATCAGACCCAGCAACAGCCCGTATTCGAGTCCTGTGATCCTAGTAAAAAAGAAGGATGCAGCTGGAGGTTCTGTGTGGATTATAGGGCCTTGAATAAGGCAACAATTTCGGATAAATTTTCGATTCCCGTAATAGAGGAATTGTTGGACGAATTGTATGGGGCACAATACTTCTCTAAGGTAGATTTATGGGCTGGCTATCACCTGATTCGTATGTATGAATCGGACATACAAAAGAGTGCTTTTCGGACTCAGCATGGGCATTATGAATCGCTAGTTATGCCGTTTGGGCTAACTAATGCTCCGGCTACTTTTCAATGCACCATGAATAACATTCTTCGTTCATACTTGAGGAAGTTTGTGCTGGTTTTCTTCGATGATATTTTGATATACAACCGAATTTGGGAGGAGCATGTCACACAGTTGAAACAGGTTCTAAAGACTCTCATCCAGCACCAGTTTTATGCAAATCACAAAAAATGCGAGTTTGGTGAACGAGAAGTCCAGTATCTGGGCCATGTAATTTTAGGGGAGGGAGTTCAAATGGATCCTCATAAAATTTCAGCAATAATGCAATGGCCCACGCCCAAATCAGTGAAGGCGTTGAGAGGTTTTTCAGGCCTCACAGGTTATTATATAAGATTCATCCATAACTATGGAAGAACGGCGAGACCCTTAACACAGTTGTTGAAAAAGGGGAAGTTTGAGTGGACGGAGGATAGTACCAATGCCATGCAGCAGTTACAAAATGTGGTCACTAATGCTCCGGTGTTACTGATGTCAGATTTCAGCCAACCGTTTTGCATTGAATGCGATGCTTCAGGCACTGGGTTGGGAGCGGTATTGTCCCAAAATAAAAAAACCTATAGCATTTTTCAGCAAGGCGTTAGCGGAGACTTCGTTGGCAAAATCTATATACAAGAAGGAATTAATAGCCTTGGTATTAGCAATTCAGCATTGGCGGCCTTACGTGATAGGCAGGAAATTTACGGTTTACACGGATCAGAAGAGTCTTAGGTATTTACTGGAACAAAGAATCACCACTCAAAACCAACAGAATTGGTTAGCCAAATTGTTGGGATATGAATTTGATATTGTGTATAAACTGGGAGCATCTAATAAGGTGGCAGATGCGTTATCTCGAAGGTTGGAAGAGGAAGAGGATGGAGGGGTGGAGATCAATGTGTTGTCCAAGCCTTACTGGCGGGATGTTGAATTAGTAGAGGCAGAAAATCAGCAAGATCCGACTTTAAGGAAAATCATGGAAGAATTAAGAAGCAAATCGGAGTCACATGGGAATTATACCTTGGAAAATGGAAGACTCCATTACAACGGCAGGATAGTTTTATCATCATCTTCGAGTTGGATTCCCAAACTGCTCCAAGAATACCACACTACACCTATGGGAGGACATTCAGGGATTTTCCGAACCTACAGAAGAATAGCGCAGTCCTTGCATTGGATGGGCATTAAGAAGACTGTCACGGAATATGTCCAGGCTTGTGCGGTGTGCCAACAGGACAAGTATCAAGCGTGCTCCCTACACGGGTTGCTCCAACCGTTGCCGATTCCAAAAGTAATTTGGGAAGAAATGAGTATGGACTTCATTGTGAGACTACCTAAATCAGGCGGGAAGGATGTGATTTTGGTGTTAGTGGATCGTCTTAGTAAGTATGGACATTTCATTCCTCTTAAACATCCGTATTCGGCTAGAACAGTCGCAGAAGCGTTTGCCAAAGAGGTGCTAAGATTATATGGCATTCCAGCCTCCATTGTCAGTGATAGAGACTCGACGTTTCTAAGTCTGTTTTGGAAGGAATTATTCAAGTTGCAGGGGACAACGTTGAGGATGAGTTCAGCGTATCACCCAGAAACGAATGGTCAAACTGAGGTGTTGAATAGAACGTTAGAAACATACCTTCGTTGCTTTAGCTCAGAGCAGCCCAAAATGTGGGTACTTTTCCTTCCTTGGGTGGAATATTGGTATAACACCAGTTTCCATGGGGCAGCAAGGTGTACACCATTTGAAGTGGTGTATGGACGACCTCCTCCTTCTCTGGCTCATTTTGTTCCAGGGGAAACAATGGTGGAGGAGGTAGGACAAGATTTAATGAATAGGGATGAGGCCCTGACTCAACTCAGATTTCATTTAAGAAGAACGCAGGATCAAAAGTCCAAGTTCGCTAATCGTCACAGGAAAAGTTCCCCAATTAAAGTAGGAGATATGGTGTATTTGAAAATTCGTCCGCATCGCCAACTATCTATGCCTAGTCGATTGCATCCTAAACTGGCAGCTAGATATTATGGGCCTTTTTCAGTTATATCAAAAGTGGGTCCGGTGGCTTTTCGACTACAATTACCAGAACAAGCTCGAATACACCCGATTTTTCATGTGTCTCAACTCAAGTTGGCAGTGGGACAACACCAAATATATCCGAATTTGCCTCAAGAATTTCAGGGACACGCTGCGAACCTCTATCCAAGAGAAATTTTGAATAGACGTGACGTAAGAATGCAAGGAGCACGCGTTCCACAAATCTTAGTTCAATGGAAGGAAGGGGACAATGATACTGCTACATGGGAGGATGTGGCTATCATCAAGGAGCAGTTTCCTGATTTCAACCTTGAGGACAAGGTTGTTTTGGTAGAAAGGAGTAATGTTAGGCAGGAAAATAAAGACAACACTTGGAGGGTGTATCAGAGAAGGAAATGTTGCATAATCAGGAGAATTATGCTGTAATTAAGTGCAGATTCCATTTATATTTATTAGGAGAGATTTGTTAGTGATTTGATTTGATTTGATTTGTACAGCTTTAAACAACCATTATAATTGTCTTTTATTACCTATTATTTCCTTCCTTAAGTAGATTGTAAAACAGTCTATAAATAGAGACTGTAATCACATTTGTAAGACACATTAGAAATACATTCCTTCTATTTCTTTCTATTCCTTTCAACTTGGTATCAGAGCTCCTGATCTGGGAGACTCTGTTTCTACAATTTTTTGGCAGCCTTCATTGCTGCAAATACTTTTCTAGGCAGCCTTTATTGCTGCAAATACTACCGCTGCCGACCTCCGCTGCCGACCTCTGTAGCCGACCTCTACCTCCGCTGCCGACCTCCGCTGCCGACAGACGTAGCCGACCTCTGCTGCTGCCCGACGTTGACCGACGTAGCCGACCTCCGCTGCCGACCGACGTAGCCGACCGCCGCTGCCGACTGACGTTGACAGACGTGCCGACCGACGTAACCGACGTGCCGACCGACGTAGCCGACCTCCGACGCCGACCTCCGACGTTGACCGCTGCTGCTGAAATTTTTTTTTTTCCAGCATTTTTTTTCAAACAAAAATCACCTCCAGTTTTGTCGTATTTCGGTCAACTCTTACCAATGGCAACTAACAACACAACCTCTCTTAGCTCCAATGATTTGCCGATGTTGCAAAGCAGTTATCGTCTCGATGGAAACAACTACCTGCAATGGGCCCAGTTGGTTCGTGCTACTCTCAAAGGAAGGAAGAAATTGAGTCACCTAGAAGGGAACCCTCCAGCCAAAACTGATTCGAAATATGAAGACTGGGACGATGAAGACTCTCTTATCATGACCTGGTTATGGAATTCTATGACGCCAGAGATTAGCCGAAATTGTATGTTCTTCTCCACTGCTAAGGAGATTTGGGAAAACCTTTGTCAAACATACTCCATGAAAAAAGATACTGCAGCATGGTACGAGATAGAAAACAAGATCTTTCATACCAGCCAAGGGAGCCTTTCAGTAACAAACTACTATGGTATGTTGAATGGTTTATGGATCGAATTAGATCAATATCAAAATTTGAAGATGAAGTGCACAGATGACTGTATTGCACTAACACAATTTCTTGAAAGGGTACGCATATTTAAATTTCTTTCTGGATTAAACCCTGAATTTGATCCAATTAGGATTCAGATTTTGGGAAAGGAAAATTTCCCTTCTCTCTCAGAGGTTTTTCACATTGTACGAGGGGAAGAAACTCGGAGGTTAGTAATGTTGGATGGGGGCAACTCCGTTGATAGTTCAGCTCTAAGTACTAACAACTCTGGTGATAGTTCAGCTATGGCGACTGGCAAGGGACCTATAAAAGGTTCATTTCCTTCATTTGGAAAGCCTCCCACAAAGGCTAATCGTGAAGATCGTTGGTGCAGTTATTGTAAAAAGACAGGTCATACTAAGGAAAGATGCTTCAAACTTCATGGAAAGGAGAAGGTCTTGGAACGTATTGGAGGATTCAAAGGTACCATACAAAGGCATGCTAATCAAGCATCATCTGACTCTGAAAGTACGACCTTACCTTTCCCTCAAATAGCAGAGGAGGTCCCCTCACTCAGCAAAGAAGAGTTGGAACGTTTACGAGCTCTCATGAACTCTCTTAGTAAGACTAGCTCTTGTTCTTTAACCATGAGTGGTAAGAGTTCTAGTTTCTTATCCTTTAATGCTTCTGGTACTGAGAATATCTGGATTATAGACTCTGGTGCTACTGATCATATGACACCTCATTCCTCTTATTTTTCATCCTACAATGTCTTGTCTTATAACCAACATATTACTGTAGCTAATGGTTCCAATACCCCCATTACTGGTCGTGGTAATATCCACCTTCAACCTTCCTTCCCTTTAAAAAATGTGCTTCATGTTCCCAACCTATCTAATAACCTCTTGTCAATTCATAAGATTACCCAAGATTTAAATTGTGCAGTGACATTTTTTCCTTCCCATTGTGTTTTTCAGGATCTTGCCACGGGGAAGACAATTGGACTTGCTAAAGAGCAGGGCGGGTTATATTACTTACAACAGGAAGAAACTAAAAAATGTGCTAAACTACAGGCACACACTTCTAGTCTTCAGCAAGGCACTGAATCTTGGTCATCTTCTCAAATATGGCTTCAACACAGACGTCTTGGACATCCTCCTTTTAGTACCCTAAAATCCTTATTTCCTGTTTTATTTACAAAATTATCGGTTGAGTCTTTTCATTGTGATGTTGGTCAGTTTGCTAAACACCATAGAACAACTTTTCCTTCGAATAATAATAGAAGTTCAAAACCTTTTGATCTTATTCATTCTGATGTATGGGGACCTTCATCTATTCCTAATATCTCGGGTGCAAAATGGTTTGTTTCATTTATTGATGATTGTACTCGCGTTACCTGGATATTCCTTATGAAAGATAAGTCTGAAGTTTTTCACTTGTTTGTAAATTTTTACAAAATGGTTCAAACACAATTTGAAAGTCCAATTAAGAGATTACGTTCTGATAATGGACGAGAATATGTCAACCAGAACCTTTCAAAGTTTCTTCAGGAAAATGGAGTTGTTCATGAATTAACCTGTGTGGACACTCCTCAACAAAATGGGGTTGCTGAAAGAAAAAATCGTCATCTCCTTGAGGTAACTAGAGCTTTACTTTTCCAAATGTCTGTTCCAAAATCTTACTGGGAGGAAGCCGTCCTGACTGCCACTTATTTAATTAATAGATTACCTTCTCGGGTTTTAGAGGGTGTTACTCCTATTCAACTTATGACCATATTCTATCCTTTTATTCCCATGTTAACTAGTCTTCAGAGTCGTGTCTTTGGTTGTCCAGCTTTTGTACATGTTCATAGCCCGTATCGAGGTAAGTTAGATCCTCGTGCCATCAAATGTGTCTTCATTGGTTATGCCCCCAACAAAAAGGGGTACAAATGTTATCATCCTCAAAGTCGTAAAGTTTATATTTCCAAAGATGTCAGCTTCCATGAAACAGAGTCTTTCTTTCCTAGTTCTCAGCTTCAGGGGGAGAGTATTCAAGAAGCTGAGGACCTTGAGTTGCCACCTTTTCCTTTGTTGCAGAATTCCGTTCTTAAGGAGAATGACAAAGACCCTATGCCAACATCATTACCAGAGAAGAATAATGAGGACAGATACTTTGGGAAACAATACCAACGAAGGCAACAAGAACCCGTCCTGATCGAACAGCAACTTCAATTGTCCGAACCGGAGGTAAGAACCCATACCTATGAGACCCTTGAGGACACTTTAAATAAAACTAACCTAGATGATTTACCTATTGCCTTGAGAAAAGAAAAAAGATCTTGTGCCACTTTATGTGCCTTCAGTTTGATGTTAAGAATGCCTTCTTGCATGGATGCTTGGAGGAAGAAGTATACATGGAGATTCCACCGGGTTATGGTAATGTTAATGAAGAAAATAAGGTGTGCAGACTTAAGAAGGCCTTGTATGGTCTTAAACAATCACCTCGTGCTTGGTTTGGAAGGTTTACTCAAGCTATGGTATCTTTGGGGTACCGACAAAGCCAAGGTGACCATACTCTGTTTATAAAACATTCTCAGAATGGTAAACTCACTCTACTTTTGGTCTATGTAGATGATATGATTATTACAGGTGATGATGAGATTGAAAAACAAAATTTGAAGGAGAGACTAGCTGCTCAATTTGAGATGAAGGATCTTGGGAAGCTGAAGTACTTTCTTGGGATAGAAGTTGCTTACTCAAGACAGGGCATCTTTATTTCTCAAAGAAAATACATCCTTGATCTTCTCAAAGAGACTGGTAAGTTGGGTTGTAAGCCCACTGGAGTGCCAATAGAGCAAAATCATAGGATTGGGAATGATGAGGAAAACCCAAAAGTGGAGAAGACACAATATCAAAGACTTGTGGGGAAACTCATTTATCTATCACACACTAGGCCAGACATAGCCTATGCAGTTAGTGTGGTTAGCCAATTTATGCATGATCCAAGGGAAAGACACTCACAGGCAGTAGATAGAATTCTTCAGTACTTAAAAGCCTCCCCAGGAAAAGGATTGTTATTCAAAAAAGGGGAAAACTTATCCATGAAAGTATATACTGATGCTGACTATGCAGGATCGATTGTTGATAGGAGATCCACCACAGGCTACTGCATGTTCTTGGGTGGAAATCTGGTGACATGGAGGAGCAAGAAGCAAAATGTAGTTGCAAGATCAAGTGCAGAGGCAGAATTTAGAGCCATGGCTCAAGGGGTGTGTGAACTATTATGGGTGAAGATCATACTTGATGACCTTAAAATAAAATATGAAGCTCCTATGGGCTTGGCGTGTGATAATAAGTCTGCTATCAGTATTGCACACAATCCGGTTCAACATGATCGAACAAAGCATGTAGAGATAGACCGACACTTTATTAAGGAGAAGTTGGATGATGGTCTTATAGCCACGGAGTACATCCCGTCAAGACTACAATTGGCAGATATGTTTACTAAAGGACTTCCCACAAAACAATTCGAAGATCTTACTTGCAAGTTGGGAATGATAGATATACATTCACCAACTTGAGGGGGAGTGTTGCATAATCAGGAGAATTATGCTGTAATTAAGTGCAGATTCCATTTATATTTATTAGGAGAGATTTGTTAGTGATTTGATTTGATTTGATTTGTACAGCTTTAAACAACCATTATAATTGTCTTTTATTACCTATTATTTCCTTCCTTAAGTAGATTGTAAAACAGTCTATAAATAGAGACTGTAATCACATTTGTAAGACACATTAGAAATACATTCCTTCTATTTCTTTCTATTCCTTTCAACTGGAAATTTAAGAATAAAGGTTGAGCGGGTTAGTTAGTTGTTGGTTTAGTTAGTTGAGGTGAGGGGGTCTTTAAATAATGACCAACCTGCTGTGGGGAAGGGAATCTGGATTGTTGTATGAAGTTGACAGGAATTAACTTGTGTGAAAGGAGCTATTCTCCTTTGTAACCCTTTTGGGTGTTCTGTTCTGCACTGTAATAAAACAGAGTTTTCTTTCTTCTTGCTGTGTTTGGGATGGAATTCTGGGTTTTCTGTCTGGGAACCTAACACATATTCAATATCATTATCAGACTTAATACTTTTAATGTTTTCTCCAAATTGATTTTGTATAAGACGAAAAGAATTAACAAATATTTGAAGGATCTCATATTTACTTACTTTTCATAATGTATGTCCATGTGACATAGGTACAATTGTCAATAAATGTAACAAACCATTTTGCTCTTGAAATAGATTCTAAAATAGGTCCCTAATCATCCTAGTTAAGTAAGTGAAATGGGAAATTACTCTTTTTGTCACTGATGGGACAGGATGTATGCTGATGCTTTGTGAAAAATATTACGTTTAAAAGACTCAATAAACTCTTTAGTAAACAAATGAAGGAACAATGATTTGATAAGGTTAAATGAGGAATGTCCAAGTCTTCTATTGTGAAGCCATATCTGGGAACTAGCCCATGTTTTTTATGTTGTTTGTTAGCTTATGATCTCTATTTTGTGTTGGTCATTGAATTCCAACAAATACAACTCAGTTTGCTCCTTAGTATTTAAAATAATCTTCCTCGTGGCAAGGTCCTCAAATACACAATAAGAGAAAAAAGTGAATACTTTAAATCTTTTATAAGATTTTGCAGAGAGAAGACGGTCAATTGTGGGACCTATAGAACATTCTTTAATACAATAGATAATTCTAAATTTATATTCCGAGATTCGCATATAGGTACATTATCACCATTTGCAACTGCATGAAGTTGTTCTCTAGTCATGATGACATACGAATTGAAGATCTTAGGAAAAGTCACGTGATTAATTGCTCTTGAATCAAGAATCCAAACATCTTGAAATGTAGGGCCAATATATTGAGTGTACTCTTCATGGACAAGGTATATGATTCAAATGACTTAGTCATTGATCCAATCATTGATCTCAAATGATGAAGTTCCTTTTTATAGGCTCAAATACCAGACACGGAAAAAAAAATCAAAAAACACAAATGGGACAAAGAGAACACGTTTGGAAAAAGAACTAAAAAATCCAAATCTTCTCAAATCAAAGCCAAATGAGACATTTAGGGCTTAGGAAGTCCAACAACCTTGTTTGTGGTGGCATAGAGTTGCCTTTGGCAGGCAAGGTGCAAGCACTCCACACATCGATACTCTTGGCACATAGCGGTGTGTGACAACTCTACTGATGATGCAAGAGTCGATCTTGTGATTTCCAGAGTGGGGTATTAAACTAGTGTAAGATTTCAACTTATAAAAGTTGTACTAGAAGGATTGAAGAAGGCAATGTGGAACTTTCCACGAAAAATAACTATCGTAAACTAAGAATAAAATATTGTCATTACAACTATTAAGAATAATTGAATAGGCTATATAACAACTCCTTCCAAATATGACATGCTCTAGTTTTTTGCATTATGTGTTGTATTAAACTTAATTCAACCTTCCAAAAATTGACTTGTAAGGTAAGATTTTTACCCACTTATGTGGGATCTCTAACACATCCCACGTCGAGAGCTAGGCATCTTGAATGTGAGAATAAATATTTATGAGTGGTCTAACAATGGTCCGATAGTGACCTAATAATGGGTGACATGATAGGCACAATAAAGCTTACTAGGATACAATCTAATACCATCTTAGAAAATGGAATTTAACCATAACTCAACCTCAAAATCTACTAAGGTTTGCACCCACTTATACACTATAATTTAGTCAAATATCTAGTTGATGTGGGATCTCCAAAAATGTTGAATGGGGAAGCAAACAAACAAACCACTTAATCCTTTAAGAAGTAGTTATACAAGTAGAGCACAAAGACAAACCTTAAAAATACTCCTCCAACTATAATCCTGGTCAAGTTACTATCATTATCTCCTTCAGAGAGGCTAACCTGCAAAGTTAATAAATCAAACAATGATTCTTTCCCAATAGAACCTAGACATCATTACATGGCATGACATGGCAAAGGGACTAAACAAGCAAGAAGTGCATTTGTAAATGACATTTAGCATTTCAAATCAACATTTGCAAAATATGCAAACCCATAGCATAAATCATCAAATGACATAAGTACTAAAACAAGCTCTATTTCTCTTGGTATTTTCTTACGAATAGTTAGTTGATAACTAAAGATTTAAATTTATCATGAAAAACTCACTTATAGAACATATGTATTGTGTACAACTTACTATTTTATGATTGTTCCCCTTACTTTCTAAATACTCAATTTATAAGGGAGAAAACATGAATATAGAATTTTAGAAAGTGTGGGTTATAAGCCTAATACCATTTGTTCATATGTCTAGTGGACGTGGGATATCCAAAACATCACCTTATGTAAAAAATCGAACATCTCAAACATGAGACCATATATTTATAGGTGTTCCGATAGTGTGTGACATAATAGACCAAACTAACCTCACTATGATAACTTTTGATACCATATTAAGATTTTCATAGTAGCCATATGTTAGATATAATTAGATATTATGAGATATTATAGATATTATTAGATATTTCATATTTATGTAATGGGCTTAGCCCATATGTTTCTTTTCCTATATAAACATAACCCTATGTGTTCAATATACACAAGAGATTTATCCTATTCTTTCTTTTTCTTTAATATGGTATCTAGAGAATAGGGTTAGGGTTCAATTTTAATTAGTGAACCCACTATTCACTAGAATTTTCTAGCCACCGCCCAGCGGCTCGCCGGAGACGCCGCCAAAATCTCGCACGGAGCCGCCACTGGAATCTCGTGCAGAGACGCCGCTGGAATCTCGCAGGAATCTCGTTGGAATCGCCGTCGGAGCTTTCATCTATGTTGTTGCCGCCAATTGACCGGTGAATGGATTTTTCCTTATCCTCTATGGCTTATTCTGTTCCCTCTTCCACTTCCGCATCCACTATGGCTTCTGCCGCTGCCATTGATCGTACTCGCCCTCACACGTCGGGAAAAGGGCGTCACAAGTGTGACCATTGTGGCAAACTTGGTCACAAAATTGACAGATGTTATGCCTTACATGGTTGTCCTCCTAAATTTGTTGCGGTTGCCCAAACTGCTCCTATGCATCCTTCTACTTTGGACCACACTTCATTTGATACCCAGGCCAAACTGCTATTTTCAAAGAATTTCTTAAATGGTATGAGGATCGTCAGAACCCTTCCATTATTTTTGTTGCACATTCAGGTACATCTCATGTTGGCTCACTCACTGTACTTCCATTGACCCTTGGGTTCTAGATTCAGGTGCCACAGATCACATTACTGGTAATCAATCTTTTTTCTCTTCCATATCTACTACGGGTTATTTACCTTCGGTTACCATGGTCAATGGATATAGGGTACCATCACATGGTGTTGGTACTATTAATCTTTTTCCTTCTTTTTCTATTGATAATGTTCTTTATGTCCCTGGGTCTCCATTTAACTTATTATCCATTAGTCGTCTCACTCGTTCCCTTGATTGTGTTATTTCTTTTACCAAAGATATTGTTTCTTTACAGGACCGGAGTTCGAGACGGATGATTGGCACCGGATGTGAGTCTCATGGACTTTATCAACTATAGATCTTTGCACATGTTGGCGCGATTATGGATTCTCCATCTCTCATTGATGCTCGGTTGGGTCATCCTAGTCTTGCCAAGATGCAGCAGCTTGTTCCAAGTTTGTCTAATATATCTAGTTTATCGCGTGAGTCGTGTCAATTAAGGAAGTACATTCGTAGTTCTTTTCCTAGTAGTGTCTCATAACATGCTTCATCTCCTTTTGCCTTAGTTCACTCTAACATTTGGGGACCAAGTCGTATTAAGTCTAATTTAGGATTTCAATATTTTGTTACTTTTATTGATGATTATTCAAGATGTACTTGGGTGTTTTTGATGAAAAACCGTTATGAGTTGTTTTCTATATTTCAAATATTTTACAATGAAATTAAAAACCAATTTGGAATTTCCATTCGAATTTTGAACAGTGATAATGGACGTAAGTATCTTTCTCATTCTTTTAAAAATTTTATGGCTTCTCATGGTATTCTTCATCAAACTTCATGTGCTTATACACCTCAACAAAATGGGGTAGCTGATCGCAGGAATAGACATCTTGTTGAAACAACTCGTACTATGTAAATCCATGGTGATGCTCCTCAGCGTTTTTAGGGTGATGTTGTTCTTAGTGCATGTTATCTCATTAATCGCATGCCATCTTCAGTTTTAGATGACAAAATTCCTCATTCTATTTTGTTTCCACATGACCCTCTCCATTCTTTACCTCCCAAAGTTTTTGTCTCCATATGCTTTGTTCATAATTTTAGTCCTGGTCTAGATAAATTATCTCCTAAGTCACACAAATGTATCTTTTTAGGGTTCACTAGATCACAAAAAGAATATAAATGTTTCAAACCTTCTCTAAACCGTTTTTTTATTTCAGCAGATGTCATTTTCAGTGAATCTTCCCTTTACTTTAAGTCTTGTCCTTCTCCTTCTATGTCTTTATCGAATCAAGTTAATATTCCTCTTGTTGTGCCTAGTGCACCTAAAGATTCACCACCGCCACCAATTCTTCAGGTGTATAGTCGTCGTCAAACGTTTCATCGTCCAACAGATGACTCTCTTCTAGTGGCAACACCTCGTCCCCTTCCGGCTCCGAAAGTTGAACCTGATCTTCCTATTGCTATCTGTAAAGGTATACATTCTACCCATAATCGCTTTCCACATTATACTGCTTTGAGTTACCATAGACTCTCTCAACCCTTTTATACCTGCCTTTCGTCTATTTCTTCTATATCCATTCCAAAATCTGTAGGTGATGCCTTAGCTCATCCTAGTTGGCGTCAGGCCATGCTTGATGAAATGAATGCGCTTCAGAATAATGGAACTTGGGAACTTGTTCCTTTACCAACTAGGAAATTTGTTGTTGGTTGCTGGTGGATTTTTGCTATCAAAGTTGGTCATGATGGTACTATTGATTGTCTCAAAGCTCGTCTTGTGGCTAAGGGTTATACCCAAATTTTTGGTTTAGACTATGGTGATACTTTTTCTCCAGTGGTAAAGATGGCTTATGTTCGCTTATTCATAGCCATGGCTACTCTTCAACAATGGCCTCTTTATCAACTGGATGTCAAAAATGTCTTTCTTAATGGGGATTTGCAGGAAAAAAATTATATGGAGCAACCTCCTACTTTTGTTGCTCGAGGGGAGTCTTCTGGATTTGTATGTCATCTTTGCAAATCCTTATATGGCCTCAAACAGTCTCCTAGGGCTTGGTTTGGATAATTTAGCAATGTTGTTCAACAATTTGGTATGACTCAGAGTGAAGCGATCATTAAGTTTTTTATCGTCACTCGAGTGCTGGGTGTATCTATCTTGTAGTATATGTTGATGACATTGTTCTTACAGGCAGTGATCACCATGACATCTCACAAGTAAAACAACACCTTTGTCAACACTTTCAGACCAAAGATCTTGGCAAGCTTAGATATTTCTTGGGGATTGAGGTAGCACAATCCAATACTGATATTGTTATCTCTCAAAGAAAATATGCATTAGATATTTTGGAGGAAATTGGGTTAATGAATTCGAAATCTGTTGATACTCCCATGGATCCCAATGTCAAACTTCTACCCAATCATGGGAAGCCTCTTTCATATCCTGAGAAGTACAGAAGATTAGTAGGAAAATTAAAGAATCTCACTGTTACTCGTCCTGATATTTCCTTTGCAGTCAGTGTGGTGAGTCAATTTCTTAATTCTCCATATGAAGATCATTGGAATGCAGTCATTTGTATACTGAAGTACATTAAAGGCTCTCCTGGAAAAGGTTTGTTATATGGTCATAATAACCATACTAAAGTTGTTTGTTATTCAGATGCTGATTGGGCAGAATCGCCATCTGATAGAAGATGAATTTCCGGTTATGGTGTCTCCATTGGTGATAACTTAATCTCTTGGAAGAGCAAGAAACAAAGTGTTGTGGCGAGATCTAATGCAAAATCAGAATATAGAGTTATGGCCTCGACTACTTGTGAGCTTATTTGGTTTAAACAGTTACTAAGAATTGCAATTTGGAGAGGTCATTCAAATGACACTTTTATGTGATAATCAGACTTCTCTTCATATTAGCTAAAATCTAGTTTTTCATGAAAGGACTAAACATATTGAGATTGATTGTCATTTCATTCGAGAAAAGATTATATCGGAAGATATCAAGACTGAGTTTGTTAATTCAAATAATCAATTAGCAGATATTTTTACTAAACCCTTACGAGGAGCTAGGATTGATTACATTTGTATTGAGTACATATGATCTATATGCACCAGCTTGAGGGGGAGTGTTAGATATAATTAGATATTATGAGATATTATAGATATTGTTAGATATTTCATATTTATGTAATGGGCTTAGCCCATAGGTTTCTTTTCCTATATAAACATAACCCTATGTGTTCAATATACACCAGGGATTTATCCTATTATTTCTTTTTCTTTAATACCATACAAGACAAAAAAACTTCCCCTTAACAACAAAGCACAAAGGTTTCACCATGTAGACTTTCTCAAGTAAATCACCATGTAAAAAGAAATTGTTTGTCCAATTGATAGAAAGACAAATTGATCTGACCATAGAAGAAATAGAAGCAAAGCAAGGAGGAAAAGAAGATTTTGAAGAGGGTTAAGCTTTTCAAGAAGTTTCCACAAGGAAAATAGCTAAGAAAAACAAAGGGAAGAAACAACGAGTAAATTTCAAGGGAGATTTCTAAGAGAAAGTTTAAAAAGATTAGAAGAAAAGATTAAAAGGCAAAGTACGCTGTAAATTTTAGAAGATTCTATAATATTCTAGCTTCAAGAATGTCCCAAAACCTCCTAAAAATTCAAGACCATGAAACTGTCAAAGCATGAAAGGTAACATGTAAAGGTTGTAATTTCCTACAACGGTCGTTTTCAAAACATATGAAGAATGTAACTTCCTCCACAAGTCATTTTCAAGACATATGAAGGTTGTAATTTCTTTCAACATGTCACTTTCAAGCCCATGTGAAGGTTGTAACGTCCTTCACATGTCAATATCATCACATGGGGCTTCCAAAAAGTACATAGGTTCCCTAATTTTTTGTTCACACTAGTGTAACCATTAGTCATATGTTTACACTAGTGTAAATATTAGTCTTGTATTCACATTGCTTCTTACCCATTCTATAGCATAAGTGGTCGAATTCATCCACTATAAATAAATGACTTCTCTTGGAAAAGGTGCACTTGGTTAATGAATACAAACTAATTTGTATAGAAGGTTATTTTTGGAGAGCTTCTTCAATATCAAATATTCAATGCACTTATCCTTGGTTCTCTAACTAACTAGTGTAAATATTAGTCTTGTATTCACATTGCTTCTTACCCATTCTATAGCATAAGTGGTCGAATTCATCCACTATAAATAAATGACTTCTCTTGGAAAAGGTGCACTTGGTTAATGAATACAAACTAATTTGTGAGAGTTCAAAGTCTCTTAAAAGTAGAAGGTTATTTTACAAGGATTCTTATCTTGGAGAGCTTCTTCAATATCAAATATTCAATGCACTTATCCTTGGTTCTCTAACTAAGGTGGTGTGTTCTTTCCATCTCTTCAAAAATCCATTTGTGTTTTTTAATTTGCAACTTGTTTTGTTCTTCGGTTTTGGATTGTTGCAAGCTCAAGACACTAGACGATCTTACACCTATCTAGATAGTCTATCTTGAGTAAAGGCTCTTCAAAGGAGTTTTCATGTTAACAAAAGCTAGACGATCTTGTATACATCCTTTAACAATGTCAACCTATTAATGTGTGCTTTGTGCTAGCTATAGACACAATTCGTCAGACAAAGTGCATTAGACAAAGCCTTCAATGCGTCTGACCTTAAAAATGCATTTGATGATTTTTATTTCCCTCAAGTAAGATTTAGGAACAGACATTTGGAAGACTAAAGCTCTAGTAACCTCAAGGAGATGATGAATTTTCCTTTCTGCAACCCCATTTTGTTGAGGGTGTTCACATAGGTTAATTCATGAACAACTCCATTTTCCTTAAGGAACTTAGAAAGGTTTTGGTGATGTCGTGTCCGATCATTGTTCTTGTCGTTACTTACTTCCTATTAAAGGAAAAGAAAGAATAGGGTAAATCCCTTGTGTATATTGAACACATAGGGTTATGTTTATATAGGAAAATAAACATATGGGCTAAGCCCATTACATTAATATAAAATATCTAACAATATTTATAATATCTCATAATATCTAATAATATCTAATTATATCTAATAATATATAAAACATCGTCGAAATTTCACAATCAAAAGTATTTCTCACTTGAATATTGAAAGAAGCTTGTAAAGAACCTTTGACTTTTCGATTAATACCATTGTTTTTCGGATTTCCTTCATCAGATATAGGTGGTAGAGGGACCTTATTTTTCTTTGAGTTTTCTATTTTCAATGTTGCTTCATTGTCTAACTTTTTATACTCAACAAGTTTTAACGGAATCACATTTGGACAAATTCTAACTTCTCCTGTAATTTTTAACAAATGAAATCTTACTCAAGTGTAAAATCCATTGAATGAGAAATCACACAAACTACATTTGATCATATTATTTGCACCACTAGGAGTTTTTCTTAACATTGAAACATATCTCCATAAAAGTTTTGTTCCATCTTCTTGTTCAATAGCTTGATTAGGTATATTCATCTTAATTTCCTATAACAAAAATAAATTAAATATAAAAAATTTACTTAAATATAAAAATCAAATAAAGTCATCTAATAGAAATTAATTTATGAATATAAAAAATAAAACATGTAACAAATTAAAAATTAATTATAGTATAATATATTATATATTTTAAAATAATATTCAACTATGATATTTAAGGTTATTTTATATTTTTAATTTCAATATGATTATTATTAAAAATATTATCATCTGGTTTGGTAGTTTGCTATAATAGAATAAAACTAAATATAAAAATCAAATAAATTCATCTAATAGAAACTAAATGAATAAAAAAAATTCCCTCCACTATGGGCCCCACTCTCTGTCTCATTCCCTCCACTACTATGCTCCACTTTCTTTCTCATTCCCTCCACTACTGGGCCCCACTCTCTTTCTCATTCCCCCACTACTGGGTCACACTCTCCTAGTGTAGACTTCCCATATTTCGGGCCTTTTAGTTTTCTCAAGTATATTAGGCCTATAAGCATCTTGTTGATGTCTAGGAGTCCTATCATAGGCGGTGCAATGTTTGTCTTGGAGGAGGTGGTAGGGAGGAGGAGGAAAAATGAAAAAAAATAATGTAAAACGAAAGGGGTAGCCGAAAAGCAAAGTGAGACCTAATTTTTGGAAAAATAAAATGGCAACAATGAATAATGTGTCCACTGGGAGGAAGGCACAAATTTGGATTAGGTTTTGAATACCATGTAGAGAGAAATGGTATGAAGTCATGTGATAGGAAGAGGGAAGAGGATGGATAATACAAACACCTCGAGACCATGTTTGAAAACCATTTGTCAGGAGGACAAAAGATAAATAACCAAAATTAGAAAGAGTAGAAAAAAGGATTTATTACTAGACATATGATCAATAACCCCAAAATCAAGGATGTGAGAGCCTAAAGAGTGATAGATGCCAACAAAAGAATTTACAATGTGCGCAATAAAAGTAGTATAACCAAAGGCCTGACAGTTCCCATATCATTGAAGGAAATCATTAAAGATTGTCAATGTTATGTTGAGAGTAAAAGTAGGTTTTGGAGGAGTAAACTATGTAAAAAAATAGGTAGAAGCAGAGTTTACCCCATTAGCAACTTTAAGGGATTGACCATGCAAGCATAACAACAATCATTGTTGTAACAAATTTTGTGACAATGGTCACACTTGAATCATGATCTATTATCACCATTATTTCTACAAGAACAACCACAATCAGCTCAGTGTGAGATCTAGGCTGAAGAGTCAACAAGGGTAGATGGCACATGTGTTGGATTAAGTGTCGAGTAGTGCTTGCGTTAGCACGAATGCAAAGCAAAGAGTATCAAGAAATATTTTTAGTAGGGGTAGAAAGAGATCCTAACAAAATTTGATAACATAAGAGTACTATACAAGTGAGCCATACAAAGCTAACAACATGAAAAAGGTCTAAAGATTCTCCAATTCCAACTTGTGTAGATAGTTGGGCAATGACAAAGTTGGTGAAAATAGATGCATTAGGTTTCAAAATCGTCATGGATCAATCTCAAAGAGAGAGAAATAATAAAACAATGTGATTAACAGTCAGAGAATAATCTGCCAAATGAAGAATAGCCAGCCAAATAGAGAATAGCTAGCCAAACAAATAATAGTCTGTCAAATAAAGGATATCTAACCAAATAAAAGACATAAGACAAACATTGTCAGAATGTAAGGACCACATATTTAGAAGCAACACAATAAGGTAAGTCTAGTTATAAAGATCTGCTGAAAAGTTCGCCAAATGCATCATCACATGCAATGGAGGTGGCGACAAAGAGTGAAATGTGTTGAGAAGGGTTTGGGTCCATGAGGGGTGCATCAGTCATTCGATGGAGGAGTGGTTGTCAGAGTTAGTTGTTAGATGGCAAGGTGATGCTAGCAATGGTGGTCACTATCAGAAAAAGCTCACCGAAAAGTCGCAACGGTGAACAATGAAACACAAGGAAAGAAAAACATAGAAACTAGAAAAAAATGTACACAATTTGTAAAAAACTATACTTATGAACAGTGGGACTATAGGTAAGATACCGTGTTGAAAAGAAAGAAACAGGGAGGCATATAATAAATTCCATGTGTTTAGACCACAATGGAACTATTCAATTTATAGGAGAGAAAACATAATTACAAAATATTCAATTACTCTTTTTTAGGCTAATAATACAAATAGAGAATTGTTGGAGTCAAGTTTGAGTTGGAGTCTCAAAATTGAAACGGGCAAGATGAATAATATATAACTAGAAATACCTACAAACCTATTGCATTAATGTTTTGGGTAGAAAGTTGTGTCAAGTTCTTTTATATGATTGACTCGTGACCTATTTTGTTGAATATCTCTCTGTCTATGGTTCCCCTCATGCACAACAAATCGGTAGCAAAGTTTATCATAGCAAATAATTGTTAGGCCTATCATGTTACTTGTTATCAGTCCACTACCAAACCACTCACAATTGTGTAGCTCGTCCAATCCTCGATGCAAAGAGTTAAGTTGAAGATCTCACATCGACTAAAGAAAAGGTCAAATTATATTTATAATTTTGTGAGATTTAGACAAGGCTTAATGTTGACTGGTTACTATTTCTACATAATTCTAACATAAATACAATATTCTAACACTTTGTAATTTTATTGTTTCCTTGTTTAATTACGGTAAAAAATAGGAATCCTTTTGATTAGAAAGCTTGAGCATGTACTCGTAACATTATGTCAGTGCATGGTCTAGTTCTAAATATAAAAATGGGTCAGTTCTTTGTACTTTTAACATATACCTAACAATCTAATATCAAAATATTCAGAACAAGGGAACGCCCAAGAGAAAGAAGAAGAAGAAGAATGAACTGCACAATAACATTGTCAAGTACCCGAGAGAAATGGAGGGACTGCATTAAAAGCTCAAGTTGGAACTCTGCAAGTTAATGCCAACTATAGGATTATTTTCACACTATGTTTACATATAAAACTAATAGCTATAAAATAGTTTAAAATGATTAAAGGAGATACAAGTTGAGATAACAATAGGTAAAGACATACCAGAGTCTTTAATGCAAAGAAATATATGGTCCACGACAATTGAGACAATAGAATGCCTTGCAGCTTCAGTTGATCGCTGTCATGATTGATGAAACACACAATGATATTACTATGTTATCAATAAAATTCAGTTGAAAAATAGTTTGCTCAAAGGATGAAGTAGTTAAGGCAATATGAAACCTTCTGAGCCTTTAAATCTACATTTCCCCTGTTTAGACAGACATATAATCCTGTTTTAAAGCGAAGAAATGCACGCAGACCTGTTGATATAAGTTTTATAAACTTCAAGTCACATCTATGATTTTTTATATCAACTAAGTATGGATAGTACAAACCTGGAAAATCTTCTTTTAGTTACCTGGTTCACTTAATGCAGGGCAAACAGCTTCAGTGACATGTAACTGAACCTCAAGTCCAAATGGACTGTTCAACTCAGTTCTCTGAATTGTGATCTAGTAACAAAAAGTTCAAGCTGTATTTCATGATTCATGACAGATAAAATCTAGAGGAAAAAAGAATATTCATTAAAACTGATTGGAGGAACTATATTCCTTACAAATGCTTCTCCTGAAATTCCTTCTATTAAACGCTCTCCTCCAAACAATACTCGCTTTGCACCATCCTCGTCTCTTAGGTTTTCTCCCTCTTGAGAGCGGCCTAAAGTAGCATCCGTGAACATGTCAGGATGAGGCAAAAGATCAAAAGACATAGATTCCCATTCTAGTTTCTGAAGAGAGGGAGGGGAAAATAAGAATTAATAGATGATAATAAAAATATAACTTAACATCCTTGATATGGAGAAATGTAGTACAAACACATTCTAATGAAAGCATAAATGAAAATCTTCTAATGAAAGGAGAAATGTAATATATAAGAAAAATAGAAAGACAAGTCAATCTTCCCAATAAAGTTCTGTTTGGTTAAAATTTTGAGAAAATAAATGATTTTAAGAATGTATATAAAAGTATGATTTATATTTCACAGAAGATATTTTTGTTTGGTATAATATATTTAGAGATTTTTTCAAGAAGCTTCTCATAATAATCAGGAATTTAACTTTCGTTCTTTAGATTTTGTTTTTGCATCAAAAGCTTGAACGCACTCAAATTCTTAAGAAGTGAACTGTTTTCAAAATAAAAGTGAATTTTCATGGAAAAAGGCTCAAACCAATTGAATACAGGTTACAAGCACAAACTAAAAAAAATGGAAGGGTATGTATAATTCTTAAATAAAAATGAAATAGTACTTTGAAAACGTATATATACTTCTTATTACTGGAGAATTCCCGTGCCTCTTTAAGATTTACAACCTGATAACAGAATAAAAAAACAATAAATTCCATGCTCGAGTGTCCTGAATTTTATTACAAGAATGAGTATCATCAAAGTTACCTCCCAGCTTTCATTTGTGGTATACAGTAAAAAGTTGTGCATGGTGATAGATGCCATAGGTGGTGTCCTACGACCAAAGACAGGGGAACAGGCATGCTTATATATAGATTTTTGGTGAAATATACAGAAGTCTCTTTGTCAAACAGATATAGTACATCTGGTTTTAGCCATATGTTACCCCATAGAATGATCCACTACATCTATGCTAATAGAGTAATATCAATTTTCAATCTATAGAAATCCACAATAATAATGACAGTGAATGTAGAGCATATATAAACTGAAGATGCTACCAATTGAGAGCACCTACAAAAATAACTTACCAAGTTGCTCCTCCTTGGCAACAAGCACTTCCACGAGTTTCAAGTAACAAATTAACTGTATGAATCTGTACAGTCATTCCATCTGCAATCTGGTGATTGCCCATGGTGAATAGAAATTACAACATTAAAACTAAATACTTATATCAATCGACAAGTGAATGGCATTTGCAAGAAACTACCAACCCTTAACCTAGTATTTTCTATACAAAGTCAAATAAATAATAACATCTCCCTATTATAAGGAAATTATCTCTGGCTACATCTTCATATTTAGAGTCAATATAAAATTTCATGCTTAAAGGAGAAACCTATATGTTGATTTGGTCTCTAAAATTTTGCGTGCATACAAATTAGTCCCTGCATCTGTCAATTTCAGGACAAATTAACTAGTCCTTTTGATGGAGGCCCATCCAAGCCACCATACACAAGAATAAAGACAGAAGAAGTGTTTGTATAAATAGTATAATAATCATGTATAGGACTTGTATTTTGATTTACTTTCAAGAGTATTTTGTAGATGAATCAAATATACTCTAGAAACTCTCCCTTGTCACACAAGTAAGGGTCTCTAGAGCATCTCTAGAGGACATACACGACCCTCCTTAAGTCACCAAACCTTGCCATAGTTAAGCTTGTTTAACTAAGGTTATGCTAGCTTAAGGAGCAAGCTACCCTCACTCTCTTCATCTATAAATACCTCAAATAAACCTCATGTATTCCGATTTGCAATTAATGAATGAAGTATTCAGATTTTGAAACTCATTCTATCTTAAATCAACCTTGCTAAAGAGTCTTCTAAGCCTAGTAAAATCCTAAGAAAGTTGGTCACACCTCTTCTTCATAGCACCTCAAACTCGCTCCAAACCTCATCATTTCCTCTCCTTTTCGGTGCACCTCTTCAATCAATTCCGCTGCCACTCCATGACTTCATCCAACCACAAGCTAGGAGTGCATCAGGTGGATCAGAGTACACCAAGATCCCACGGCCAAGCTTCATCCAGCTAAGTCACTTTGTTCCAAAATTTTATTCTGATCTTGTTAAAATCCTGTGAATTTTTTTCTGTATGAACCTTAACATGTTTACACCATCCAGTAAAAAAGGCACATCCTAATCTCAACTACAAAAAAAAAAAAATCACAAAAGCCAGGACATTTTTGTTGTATCACGCATAGTTTCAGTGCACTTGTAGTTCTCGGTTTTCAATTTACTGCACCTAATTCCTTTGGTATTTTAGCCTGAATATGATTCATATTTACCTATCACTCGTGAAAATAACATCTTCAAATTTTCTGTAGAAGAATTACCATAAATCTTACACTACACTCTGCCAGATCTAGCTTGCATAATTGTTCCAAAGTTGCTTGTGGTTATATCAACTTGTTGCATTTATTTCTCCGTGAATACAGATCCAATTAGCCTCAAATTTATTGCATATTATCCCTTGTTGAGTTCAGAACATAGCATAAAAATTTCAGCCTCAAGTTTTGTGGAAAAATTCATATAAATTTTGGAACAGTCTGTGCCAGTCCACCCTAGAATTTTTGTTTTGTAATCTTTTTTAGAGCATTTTTTTATTCAGTAGAAACAAAAAATGTTAGGACACAAAATAAGGATAGGACTTGGAAGGTTTATTATAGGAAAAATAAAAAAAAATAAAGGGCAGTTAGTAGTAGTTAGTAGCGGTTAATAGTGGTTAGTAGTAGTTAGTAGCGGTTAGTGCGGTTAGTGGTCTTTAAATAAAGACCAACCGGTTTAGTGAAGGGTATGTTTTTGTGTAATCGTTTGGTAGACAGGGAAATCCTGTGTAAAAGGAATAATCTTTTCCTTTGTGGGCATTATGAATGTAAAGTGCAGAATCAATAATAAAAAGAATTATTCAGTAGATTTTGGTGTTCTGGGCTTATCTTTGGGCGTGTTTTTCTTGGTTCGTAACAAATTGGATTTTCCCTGTCTACCAAACGATTACACAAAAACATACCCTTCACTAAACCGGTTGGTCTTTATTTAAAGACCACTAACCGCTATTAACTACTACTAACCGCTACTAACTACTACTAACCACCCTTTATTTTTTATTTTTCCTATAATAAACCTTCCAAGTCCTATCCTTATTTTGTGTCCTAATATTAGTACATTTAACTTTTTTGCTTGTCTTTCTTGATCTTCCATTGCTGTTGTCTCATATTATTCCTCTTGAGTTTAGCTTTCCAAATTTTAGCTTTTATTGCTTTCTTTCTTGGCTTCCAATGGTGCACATTTTGGTGAGTGGGTGGTGCTAGAAGTGGTGCATCAAGGAGTGATTTGGCACAACATTATTTTTTGCATAATACTTTGGTCTTCAAGACTCCTTATCAAGAGTAGAAATAAGGAACAAAGCAAAGAAAATTCAGAGTACTTCACTTCAAGGAGCAAATTATACACTTTTAGATTTTTCACCTCACACCGTATGTTCAAGCCTTGTAATTTTTTAATATCACACAATTTTGTGTACTTGTATCTTCTTGTATAATTGTCTTTAATTTCTCTAGTTGTTTGGGAAAATGCTCCAACGAAAATCGCAATAAACTTTGTAATAATTTTCGTACATTAGTGTGATAGTGTGTTAGTGAGCTCTAAGTGCTCATTGCACTATTACCATAGGACTCGTCTTGCATTACACTTGCATTTATTCCTTTATTTTCTTTTTCCGTATTATTCCTTTCTTATTTTCTTTGCCTTTTTACGTCTCTGTGATACTTTAAGGTTTTCCTTTTCTTGTGCTTAGTTAACCTTTCTTTGGTTTTTAAGTTCATTGACACACTCACACACACATTTTTATGTTTTCAAATTGTTTTGAAGTTTCTTAGAGAGACTTTTGTGAGACCTATTTGAGGTAAACTCTGGCTACGAAAGCCTTGGTACTTAAGTAGTCCATTGTGACTCACCTCCCATTCCTGGGGAGTGAACTTGAAGACTTCTCTGTTTAGATTCCTTGATTAACTTCACAAAAAATATCTAAAATTTTGTGAAAACATTTTTGTTCGCCCTAGTTCAAATTTTAAATCTTTTGTGAAAATATTTCAGTTTTCCAAATTTAACTACGGGTGATCATAAGATACTTTCATCTTTGGACAGAACCAATCGAAACCTTTCTGAGATAAAAGAAATGCTTACAAAATATAATCAATCTTAGGAAAGTAAAACACATAGGTCTCAAAGTAAACATAGAGAAAGCTTACAAGGGAAGGGTATTATCCAAACAACGAACCTTATAAGAAACCCTATTCTCCAAGAAAAGAGGTCTTCCAAAACACCCATATTGTGGATACATATCCTAGCTCAACTTACCCTAGGAAAGATTACAGGAGGGAGAGTTACTCTCCCAAACCACAATCTAGGGCTACACCTTATCACAAGATATCTTTTTCTGAACCTATTGTTTCTCAGCCTACTTTTTAGGATCTAAAGAAATTTATTACAATAGGTCATAAATTTATAGATGGAGAAAAAGATTATATCCACATAGAGAGAGAATTTAGTGAAAAATTAGAATCTCTTCCAAGGAAACAAGTATCTCCATCCCTAAAAACACTCAAAAGGAGGTACCTCAAATTATAGATACACCAACCATAGAACCTCCTACAAATCTAGGAAATGAAAAGAAAGAAATAGAGATATCTTCTAAAGAGTAGGTTAATATTGAGCAGAAAGGAGAGGAGTCTAGTACTAGTATTGCTCATATTATTTCCAACTCTTTCCTTGATTCAAATATTTTGTTTAAGAATGTTAATCAACTTAATACTCTCCATAGAGAAAATGATTTTCATAATACCTGTCAAATTTTTCTAAGGTTTTCTCTTATGGATAGTTATCAGTTTATACCTTTGTTTATTCAAATGTTGAAACACAACATAGATGCCCCTTTTCCATCTTATAAACCTTTTTGGCATAAAAATGATGGGGATTTAGTTGTGCGTCAACAAGTGAAAGTCCAACCTTCTTCAGGACACTACGGTAAAAATGTTTAACTCACATTGTGCCCTTAGAAACTTGTGATGTTTTATTATAACAACCTATGCATTTTCAAAATACATTTGTTTACTACGGTTGTTTTAAAAAAAATTCATCTTCTAGAGGAAATAGCCTTGTGGCTAGTTTTTCCATAGCTTCGCAAATAGTGGAAAACCAACTACAAAGACATTTCACTTTTCACAAATCTTTGTCTACGACTGCATCAAACAAAAGCATCAATTCCTCTGCAAAACCATGTGAAAATTTGCTTGAAATAAAACAATTAAATCAAAAGATTAAGCAACTTCATACGATTGAAAAACAAGAGATTATTTCTTGCCTATAACTTTCTTTATAATACTTTTGTTGTATCATTCTCACTCCAATCTCTTGCCATATTTCAATCTTCTTTAAAAAGAGGTAAGTCTATTTTTCTTCTACTTTGTTAAATGCCTATCAACCTTTATTCTTTTGAATTCTACTTATGGTTGCTATCTTTTAGAAATAAGGTGGCACTTTAATCAAATCTGAGGATAGATCCTTTTGAAGGGGGGAGCTTGATGGATGGTCATCCAAGCCACCATACACAAGAAGAATAAAGACAGAAGAACTGTGTATATGTCAAAACTGTTTAGGAAGTTTTATATTTTATCCTTATTATATTTTTATTTTGTATCACAGCTGTATCTTACTATTAATATTAGGATTATGTATTTAGAAACAATCCCACAATCATAGGGATTTGTTTCTCTAGAATTAGTTGTCCATATTTCCTAAAATAACTAGCAAGCTCTCATGTATATATAGGTCTAATGACCTCATAATTTAAATAGAAGAAAATATTATTCCTTCTAAACTTGATATGGTATCAGAGCTCCTGATCTTTAGGAGTCTCTGACCGTGCCTGAAAACCCTAAGTTGCAGTCGTCATTGCTGCACAACATTGAGCCTTGCTGCAGCCTTCATTGCTGCACAACCTTGGCCTAATCGCAGCCTTCATTGCTGTGTAGCCTTCACCGCGGCTACTGTTCACCGCGGTTACTGTTCACCACGCACTGTTCATCACGGTTACTGTTCACCGCCGCTACTGTTCATCACTGTGATGGCTGAGATCACTGAGATCGTGAATCCTATTGGGGACAGATTCCAAACTGCTGGAGAATTGCAGAATGTTCATTCTGCTTATAGATTAAATGGAAAAAATTATCTCAAATGGTCTCAACTCATTAGAACCATCTTGAAAGGAAAAGGAAAGGTCAGTCACCTGACTGATATGGCCCCTGATGAACAGGATGCCAAGTTCAAATCATGGGATGAAGAAGACTCCATGATCATGGCATGGCTGTGGAATTCAATGGTCCCAGAAATCAGTGATACCTGCATGTTCCTTAAATCAGCAAAGGAAATTTGGGAGGCAGTAGAACAAACCTATTCTAAGGCCAAGGATGCTGCTCAAATATATGATGTAAAAGTGAAAACCGTGGCTGCCAAGCAGGGAAACAAATCTGTTACAGAATATGCCAATCAACTCAAGTCCCTATGGATGGAATTGGATCACTACCGAGTTATAAAAGCAAAATGTTCAGAAGACTCAGCAATCCTTAAGGAGTATATTGAACAAGATAGAGTCTATGATTTCTTGGTAGGCCTGAATCCTGAATATGATCAGGTTCGAATCCAAATCTTGGGAAAAGAGAAAGTCCCAGGGCTTAATGAAGTGGTAGCCATTATTCGAAGTGAAGAAAGCAGGAGAGGACTGATGTTGGAGACCCCAACTACTGAAAGCTCAGCAATGAAAGCTGAAGGAGGAACAGCCATGCTAACTAACCAGAAGAAAAGCAGGTTTTCCAATATAGAGAAAAAACAGGAGGAAGTCTGGTGTACCTACTGCAACAAGCCGCGCCACACAAGGGAAAAGTGCTGGAAATTACATGGAAAACCCCCAAGCAGAGAATGGGGCCAGAAAGGAGGCCCTCCAAAAAGGGAAGGACAAAGACAAGCACACATTGTTAATGGACAAGGAGAAGAATCTGTCCAGCTGAATCATGAAGAGATAGAAAGGGTAAGGTCCTTCCTTAGTAAATTGGAGAAGCCCTCAGGTATGTGCTCCTTAACATATTCTGGTAAGTTTCCATTTTCTTTTGGACTTACTGCTTCAGATACACCCTTTACTCATTTCTGGATACTAGATTCAGGTGCTACTGACCATATGACCCCTCTACCTAAATACTTCTCCACATATATCCCATGTCCTAGCAACAAGAAAATTTCCACAGCAGATGGAACATGTATAACTGCCGCAGGTGAAGGAGAAGTCCAAATAAGCCCATCTATAACATTAAAACATGTCCTTCATGTCCCTAAATTGTCCACCAATCTGATTTCTGTACAGAAACTCACAAAAGATCTCTCTTGTAACGTTGTTTTTCATAACAACTATTGTGTATTTCAGGACAAAAACTCAGGGAGGACGATTGGACATGCTAGAGAATGGAATGGCCTATACTACATGGAGGATCCTAATCTTGGTATCAATAGTCACTCTCTCATATCTGAATCCACCATGACCAATAAAGAGAAAGCTCAACTATATCATTGTCGGCTAGGACACCCTTCATTTCAAGTTGTAAAAGTGCTCTTCCCTTCCTTGTTTCAGAATTTAAATGTGGAGAGTCTCCATTGTGAGGTGTGTGAGCTTGCGAAACACAAGCGTGTACCTTTTCCCATTAGTAATAAAATGAGTCCTTTCCCTTTTTTTCTTATCCATACTGATGTCTGGGGTCCTGCTAATATTCCTAATATCTCAGGTGCTAAGTGGTTTTTAACCTTCATAGATGATTGTACACGGGTGACTTGGGTTTTCCTATTGAAACATAAATCTGAGGTTAGCTCCATTTTTGTTCAGTTTGTGTCTATGATTAAAAATCAATTTGGAGTTAATATCAAGAGAATTAGGTCTGATAATGCTAAGGACTACTTTAACCTGGTGCTAAACTCTTTTTGCCAAAAGGAAGGGATAATTCATGAGTCTTCATGTGTTAACACACCCCAACAGAATGGGATTGCAGAAAGAAAAAATGGGCACTTATTAGACCAAACTAGAGCTCTACTTTTTCAAAATCATGTCCCTAAGAAATTTTGGGGGGAAGCCCTTCTTACGGCCACCTACCTAATCAATAGGTTACCCTCTAAAATCTTAGCATCAAAAAGCCCCATGGAAGTCCTATCCTCCTTCTACCCACACCTAAACCCTACAAATAAACTCCAACCTAGAATATTTGGGTGTGTATCCTTTGTGCAGATTCATAGTAATGAAAGGGGAAAGTTGGACCCTAGGGCTGTCAAATGTGTATTCTTAGGGTACTCAACCACACAAAAAGGATACAAGTGTTTTCACCCCCCGTCAAAGAGATTCTTTGTGTCAAGGGATGTCACATTCAACGAACAAGAGAGCTACTTCCAGCCTCATCTTCAAGGGGAGAATGTAAGAGAGGAAGATGAGCCTCTCATGCTTCCAAATATGGCATTTGGACCTGAAATTGGGACAAATAGCATTGCTGTCCCTGAAACTGAGACAAGAACAAAACAAGCACCTGAACCAGCAGCAAGACCTGAATCAGCTCCTGAACAGGCACCTGAATCAGCAGCTGAATCTGCACCTAATGGTGGTGGGAAATTCGGAAAAAATCTGGTATATTCAAGAAGAGGAAAGGTCATTCCAGAATCTATCCATGTCCAAGAATCCAACCTACCATCTTTACATGAGGTAACAGTTTCTAATCCTAGAAATTCCAATAATTCTAATGAGTTTATTTTGGAAAATTCAGAAGCACAGGAGGATCAAAACCTGGATCTTCCTATTGCCCTTAGAAAGGGAACCAGAACCTGCACCCAACAGCCACTTTACCCTCTATCAAATTTCCTATCCTTTGAAAAATTCTCTCCTACCCATAAAACCTTTCTCACAAACTTAAACTCTACACCCACACCTTCCTCTGTATCTGAAGCATTATCTGACAGGAAATGGAAACAAGCCATGGATGTGGAAATGGAGGCACTAAACAAGAACAGGACCTGGGAGCTTGTCACCTTACCAACTGGAAAAAAACCAGTAGGGTGTAAGTGGGTATACGCTGTAAAGTATCGGGCTGATGGGACTATTGAGCGTTACAAGGCAAGGTTAGTAGCCAAAGGATTCACTCAAACCTATGGAGTGGATTACTTGGAGACATTTGCTCCGGTTGCTAAGATGAACACGGTCAGAGTAATATTGTCATTAGCAGCAAATCATGATTGGGATATGCAGCAGTTCGATGTGAAGAATGCATTCCTACATGGAGACCTTAAAGAAGAAATATACATGGAGTTGCCCCCTGGCTATGATGGACAGGTTGCTGCTGGAACCGTTTGTAAGCTAAAAAAGGCTCTATATGGGCTGAAACAATCCCCAAGAGCATGGTTTGGAAGATTCACCAAAGTTTTGACAAGTTTGGGCTACAAACAGAGCCAAGGAGATCACACTTTATTTATTAAACATTCAGTTTCAGGAGGAGTAACAATATTATTGGTGTATGTAGATGATATTATAATAACTGGAGATGACAAAGAGGAGCAGCAAACGTTAAGTCAATGTCTTGCCACGGAATTTGAAATTAAGACATTAGGGAGACTTAAATATTTTTTGGGAATTGAAGTGGCCCATTCCAAGAAAGGAATCTTCATATCTCAACAAAAATATATTACTGACTTGCTTAGAGAAACAGGAAAGACAGCCTGCAAACCAGCAAGTACTCCAGTTGATCCAAATATAAAGTTGGGAAGTGCGGAGGAGGATAATGCCGTGGACAAGGAAATGTACCAAAGACTCGTGGGCAGGCTTATTTACTTATCTCACACTAGGCCAGACATTGCTTTTGCTGTGAGTCTAGTCAGTCAATTTATGCACCAACCAAAGGAGGCACATTTGCAAGCTGCCCTTAGAATTGTGCAGTATTTAAAAGGGACTCTAGGAAGAGGGATTTTGTTCAAACGAAACAAAAGTGTTCGTCTTGAAGCATACACGGATGCAGATTATGCAGAGTCAGTTGTGGATAGGAGATCAACTACTGGATACTGCACCTTCCTTGGTGGAAATCTAGTGACTTGGAAGAGTAAAAAACAAAGTGTAGTAGCTAGATCAAGTGCTGAAGCAGAATTTCGAGCAATGGCCCAAGGAATATGTGAACTTCTATGGCTGAAGATTATATTGGAAGACTTGAAGATAAGATGGGATGAACCTATGAGGTTATATTGTGACAATAAATCTGCAATTAGCATAGCCCACAACCCAGTACAACATGATAGAACTAAACATATCGAGGTGGACAGACATTTTATCAAGGAAAAGTTAGACAGTGGCTTGATTTGCACCCCATATGTGTCCACTCAGAGTCAACTTGCAGACATACTCACCAAAGGACTGAACTACAGTAACTTTGAAAGAATTATATCCAAGCTGGGAATGGAGAACATCTATTCACCAGCTTGAGGGGGAGTGTCAAAACTGTTTAGGAAGTTTTATATTTTATCCTTATTATATTTTTATTTTGTATCACAGCTGTATCTTACTATTAATATTAGGATTATGTATTTAGAAACAATCCCACAATCATAGGGATTTGTTTCTCTAGAATTAGTTGTCCATATTTCCTAAAATAACTAGCAAGCTCTCATGTATATATAGGTCTAATGACCTCATAATTTAAATAGAAGAAAATATTATTCCTTCTAAACTTGATAGTATAAATAGTAGAATAATCATGTATAGGACTTGTATTTTGATTTACTTTTAAGATTATTTTGTGGATGAATCAAAGACACTCTGGAAACCCTCACTTGTCACACAAGGGTCTCTAAAGCATCTCAAGAGGACATACACGATCATCCTTAAGTCACCAAACCTCACCCTAGTTAAGCTTGCTTAAGGGCCAAGCTACCCTCACTCTCTTCATCTATAAATACCTCAAATAAACCTCATGTATTCAGATTTGCAATTAATGAATGAAGTATTCAGATTTCGAAACTCATTCTCTCCCAAATCTCCCTTGCTATAAAGCCTTCTAGGCCTAGTAAAATCCTAAGAAAGTTGGTCGCATCTCTTTCTTCTTCATAGCACCTCAAACTTGCTCCAAACATCACCATTTCCTCTCCTTTTCGGTGCACCTCTCCGATCAATTTCTCTGCCACTCCATGAGTTCATCCAACCACAAGCTTGGATTGCATCATGTTTTCTGTCAACTTACGACCCTAATTTGTCAACTTCATGGCTATTTAGTCCCTAAAATTGTTAACTTAATCCACAATTTTATGACGTTCATGTTGAAAGGAATTCTTGGCCATGAAGTTAAGAAATGGAGGGACAATTGTATACATGAAAACTTTTAGAGACCAATCAATGCAGATTTCCACTTTCAGAGACAAAATTGTATTTTACTCTTATTTTTCATGTTAGTGAAATTTCTCGAGGAAATTGGCAACAACTTCAACACAAGGAAAAGGGGAAAAAATGACAAGTCCCCTGAAGGCATGAAGTGAATAAATCAAATTCCTCCCAACTGAGTGAAAGTGTTATTGTTTTTCTCGTCTCCTCAATCTGTTGAGAAATTTACAACTATTGCATGATTAATATAGTACATGGATGTTACTCGCTCATGCAAATAATTTACAATTAGAGATTAAATAATCAAACCTTATCCCCAAAACCATAGCCGCTACCTTTTGAGGAGGAACTTGATGTCGTGCAACTGTAAAAAGCAAAGAAAAAAAAGAACTTAAATAAGTAACAGCAAAGGCATCACTCTACAACAAGACTCCTCACAAAATATTTGGCAAGACACTAATTTCACTACCTGGTTGGATTTTCAGATGGCTGAAATTCAGAATTCTCTTCAAGAACCAAATTTAGCCTATCAATTTGCACGATGAACGGCTCTGTCTGTACATTGCTCATAGACGGCAACTATAAAGCAACACACACCTGGACTTGTTAAGAAACCATACAAAATTCATTTGAATGCATATGTATACATACACACACACACATATATATATATATATATATATATATATATATATATATACATATATATATATATGTAAACAAAGGACCTAACAAGACAAAGAAATTGTGCATTTGATTTTTTGTGTGTGTGTTCATTTTCAGCCAAAATGTTTTCACTAATTACAGTTATAAAAAATGTTTTTAATTTAATTTTAATTGTCAGGATTTTGCAAAAGAAATATTGGAATCAAAGCAACATACCAGAATGATTAATAATGAAAAATGAATACGCACCACAAAAAAACAAAGAAAGTAAAAGAAATTACTAATATTCTATGTATTATTAAGGGGCATTCATTGGTTTGGTTTGATCCAACCAACCTAAACGTCTGAACCAAATCAATTAAGTTGGTTCAGTTATCTTCTTTGATTATATTTGACCAAAACCAAACCAACAAGGGCGGACCTTCATTACTTAGAATTTATATTTGAAAACCCAATCAACCTTGTCACTCAACCCAGTCATTCTTTTCTATTTTTTACCATTCCTTTTCCTTTTATGTCCCCTACTTTTTTTTATGTTTTATAAGGTCTAAACTTAGACATTAAATTAGGTATCAAATTCAACCGACTTATTTTTTATCGGTTTGGCTTGGTTTGGGTTTGATGGTTTTTTTATACAAGATAAAGAAATTGAACCAATCAAATTGATTGATTTAGATTCTATTCTCCCCATAGCCGAAAAAACTTATCTGTGAGGACTCCCTGTTATTTATAAAAAGAACTCTTACTTAACTGTAGAAAATTAGAAATACATACAATTGATGAGTCCAACAAATAGAATATTCTATTCAATTTAATTGATCACTAAAGGCTACAACATTTATCAACCCATTTTGCCTGAAGTAAACATCAATGTTAATCCCAGAAATTACAATTACTAGTCATTTTTGTCTCTCAAATTATAATAATGAGTCATTTTAGTCCCCAAATGGCAAAAAAGAATGAATTTGGAAACTGCTATTAATTATAGTCTATAATAACACTATTAATTGTAGTCCCCAAATGGCAAAAAAGACCTATCAATTTTATTTTTTTTGGTAAACACAGAATTTCTATAGATTAATCATCCCATGAAGTAATGACTAAACTTAACTTATGAAGACCTTAAGTTAGAAGGTGAGTATTCTCCCCCAACATCGTTTAATCCATACTCAAAGTGACAACCAAGACTCGAAGCCCAGACCACTTATTAAGACCCATCAATTTAATCCTTAAAACATTGGAAGTTCTCAGTCATTTTAATCCCTAAGTTTAGTTCACACTAATCAATTTCATCCCTCATTTTACTTCAAAAACCACATTGGCGATGGTTATCAAATTCAGAGAATAAATTAACTGATCGGCAATGTTCGGGGACAAGTTACAAGTGGTGCCAATTTTATGAAACAAAATTTGCTTTCACAGAACTACCAAATTCACCAGCAGTGCCTAATTCTAGACTCATTTTACTTGTGCATTGTGATTCTGAGGAACCAACGTCAAAAAGAGCAAAACTAATTAGTGAGAGTGACAATAGACAAACCATGATCTCCAATTTGCCAACTCTGGCCGTGGTGACACTGAGCACGGGTGGAAATCCAAAGCTGGAATGTAACGCATCTCCATTCAAATCTGAACGCAAAACTCAAAATTCAAAATCGACACCAATTCCAATCATCAAAAACCCTAATTCAAAATTGACAAACAGAAAAAAAGAGAAAATGATATTTAGAATTGACCTAGATTTGAAAGCTGAACAGTGCGACCCTGCAACTTGAACTGGTCTCGGGTGAACGATTTGAGCCAGTACTTGAGAGTGTACTCCAGAGCTTTTGCCATGATCGACTCCATGCCTGAGCTTCGGTCCCTGGTTCGAATCGAGCTTCGGGAAAGCCCCGAACGACAAGCTTCAAAATATATTCTTCGAGAAATTGGTTATAACAGAAGCGTCATTGACAATGTTAGCATTGCACAGATCGCGATGCACTGTAGTGTGCAATGAAAATAGGAAAACCAAAAAGCCGTTGATTAAACGGGTTTGGGTCGGAGCATTCGGGTCAGAGAGAATTTGGATTCTTTCTGGTTATTTTCTGAGAGAAAAATGGAAAAATGTGGGTTGATGCTGCAAAACCACGTGCCGGAAGATTGTGTGTGCACTTGCAGTGGAGAGGGGAAAGGAGATACGTGTGGCACGTGCGTGTGGGAGTTAGTTAAGTTCTAGCGGGAGAAGAGAGTTTTGATTAAAAGCGGTTATAGGTCAAGATTCGGTAGGGCCCTTCGAAAGTTAGTTCTGTCCGATTAAAATTCCAAATATTATATGTTTAATCACTTAAAACTTATTTTGAATTCATAATTAAAAGTTAATTATTTTTAATGGTATCATTTATTCACGGTATAAAAACTACTCTTTTTTTTCAATTTTATGGTTTTATGGGATGAGATTGAATATATAAATGGGATTCATTTGAGTTTTGGAGGGAAATAAGTTTTATGAAAATATATTCTCTCTGCTTTCAAATTTTTTTCTATTTTATTCTGATATCAATATTTAATTTTATTACTATATTATGGATATTGAATCATTTCTTATTTTTTTTTTCTAAACATTAAAACATTTATTAGAAGCAGTTTTAAATATAGAGTATTTTTTATTTTTTTAATTTAATTTTCTAAAATATATCCCTTCAATTTTTACATACGGTTGTTGCTTTCCCATTTGAATTTTTTGGGATTTTATCACTGTTTTTTTTTTCCTCTTTCTCACTTTATCTCTCTTCTTCCCCAAATCTCTTGAAATCCAATAACATAACTCTCATGGTTCTTTATGTGTCTGTCATGCTCTCTGTGTCTCTCATACATACGGATACACATAAATCCATATTTCATTTAAATATAAATATACATATAATAATAGTAAAGATAAAAAATACAGATGCACAGGGCACATGTGTTCTCGCTAGTGAATATAATGTAGTTTCTTTTTGGATCCTTTTTTTATTTGTAAGTTTTAATTTCTTTATTAATACGTTAGGATGAAATTTTTTAGAAGATGACACTACAAGAAAAAGGTGATTTACATACCAAATTCAATACATTGTAGACACTCTCAGAGTGCACTATAGTGTCCACAAATGATTGAAAAAATCACATGCACCAAAGCGTGGGTCATGAGTCACAAAACGAACACAAATAGAAGCAAAGAAGATAGTGTGAAGGAAACCGACACATGCAAAAGCTACATGCGAAGATTGAAGGTTGGTTGAACCGTCTCCGGACTAAGATGTGGTGTGGGACAGGATAACATGTGAGTGGTAATGATATAATGGGAAAGCAAAGGTGAACCCTCTTCTCACTTTTTCTCTTGTTAGCATAGCATGAAACAACTTTCATCTCTCTCACTTATTCATTTTTAATTCATTTCCATCAATACTTTTCATCTTCTTCTCACTCTTCTTGTTTCTCAACTTAAATTTAATATTATCTTTTCATTTTATACCAAACAATTACATTGATGGTATTTTGAGTTCAATTAAAAAGGTAGTAGAAGAATATACATTATATATTTTATCATCACATGTCAATAATTTCTTTCCTCCTTATATTTAACTTTTTCACGAAAGTTTGAAATTAAAGCAAGCAATAAGCAATGCGTTGTACTTCACACCAAAAAGTGCTATAATAACAAAAATATTTATGTTGGTTAAAGTGCCCAAAACTTTTTCTTATTTTACTAATTTTATTGTATTTTACCATTCATTTTTAACTACATTTTTTTAATAATACTTTTTTAATAATGTTTTATAAAAATATAAAAGAAGGTATATAATATTTAGTTTACCTTTAAATAATAAAATGAATGAATGGTGGATTGAGAATAATAATAAAAAAGGTGTTAATAATTGAAAAGTATTGTGGTAATGAAAGTAGAACAATGTAGAAAAGTGAAATGTTACCAAATTTGTTCCCCTCACATTGTGCTGGTACACCATATGTGCAATGTAACTTTACCAATTTTTTCATTCCTCACATTGTGTTGTGTCATTTTTTCACTCTCCCGATTGTCTCTCATTTCACACAAATTGCACTCTCACTTTCAATTTCATTATCACAATTGGTACATTTCACTATTGCTCTCAATTTCATTGTCACAGTTTTTCCATTGCAACTCATTTCACTCTTATTTCGTAAGGAAGTCACCCTTTCAGGGAAAGTCATAGGAGGTTCCTCAAAAGTAAAGTTGAACTGGATTGTCCACCTTATTTGTTGGTTGGGGAGCAATTATCGGAGTTTCTTTGTGACTTTTCGAATGTAATTGATGGTCCATTTGGAATTGTGCATGGCCATTGACAATATCATAATTGGACAAAAAGATCCATATTCTGGGATCTTCCATATTGGAAATAAAATTTATTAAGGCATAACCTTGATGTGATGCACATAGAAAATAAATTTTTCGACAATGTCTTTAACATTGTCATGGATGTTAAGGGTAAAACCAAAGATAATGAAAAGTCAAGAATGGATGTTGCTAAATTCTGTTTACGTTGATGTGATGCACATAGAAAATAACTTTTTCGACAATGTGTTTAACACTGTCATGGATGTTAAGGGTAAAACCAAAGATAATGAAAAGACAATAATGGATGTTGTTAAATTATGTTTACGTGGAGACTTGGAGTTGGTGCAATTACAAAACGAGAAGTTAGCAAAGCCAAAAGCTAATTACACGTTCACAACCAAAGATGCAAAAGAAATTTAGAAATGGATAATCGAGCTAAAGATGTCGGATGGTTATGCCTCTAACATTGCAAGGTGTGCTAATCCTGACAAAGGAAATTCGCATGGCATAAAAAGTCATGACTGTCATGTTTTCATGGAGCGTTTACTCCCAATTGCATTTCGGTCATTGCCTGAATTTGTGTGTACTGCACTTGCTGAAGTAAGTCGATTTTTTAGAGATTTATGTTCAAATCACAACAAAACCACAAGGTGTTATGTCGAAGTTGACCATATACCAAATAAATTACCGTATCAAGCTGATGAAATGTCATATGTCTTACCAATTATAACAATTGAACCCTGTAAAAGGCTGTTAGATTAAGTGAGAGTTTGTCCCTCTCTATTTTAGGAGGAAAGCTTGCTCTTAGCGGCAAATAAAATGACTCTAACAGTGAGAGTTAGGTTATCTCTACTAACTTCAAACTAAAGAGCGTTAAGCCTACAACAATAGCTACAATCCCTTGCATAAAGATTAAAGTTCAGTCTTTTAGCTTCCCCTAGCCAGCCCAAGTTATGTCCACGCTAAAAGACATTTAGCATCCAACATTTGAGTCTGTATTTGGCGAAGACTATATGTACTGTTCCTTGTAGTGTGATTTATTTTTATAAAATTTAAAATATTTATAAAAAAATGTTATTTGGTTGAAAATTTAATAAAGATGGAAAATTTAGAAATTAATGAGTGTGTTAACTATTTAAAATTATATTATTGCAAATTAATATTTTTTTATATAATTTCTTATCTAGTCGGACTTAACCTTGAATGTCATTGATATTAAGATCGAGATAATCTATTCTTAGACAATTTTATTAAACATTGATAATAATGTTGTACAAAGATGGGTTCAGACAAACTTGCAATTTTTTTTCTTTTATTAAAATTTGTAATTGCATAACATTGTTTTGTAGATTCCTTTTTGGAATAATCTTTTTAAATAGACTATATTATTTAATATTTGAATTATTGAATAATTTATTATTTCAAAGTACACATTTAATTAATAAAATATTGGAATAAATTAAATAATATTATTATTTCACAGCTTTGGTAGGTTGGTTTAGTTTCAAGTTCAATATATAGAATTTAGTAATGTAATTTTGAGAAGATTGAGTTAGATTTAACTCAATCACAAAGAAAACTTAACTGAAATTGTTTGAATTGGATTGAGTTTTCAGTTATTTGATCCAATAAACATAAACATTCGTACTAATCTTTATAAGACGTTCTTTGATTTTAATCATACAAATAATACTAAGTTTTCATAAATTAATATATTTTTTTATCTAAATGTGATAATTAGATCAAGCAATTAGACCATAAGAAAAATCAAGTTAAGTCTTTCATATAACCATTTAACTTCAAAACATTTATTCTACATACGACTATTAAAAGATACTCACAAAAAATAACCATAGATAAGACATTATTATCATAAAAAAGCGCAACAATTTATACCTTATTTGGAGCCATCAACAATTTACTCACGTATGCATGAAGATCCTAACTCAACAAACCAAAATTCTCTCAAATTGAATGTTAAATTTGGTGTTGTTAATATAAGAAAAAGATGTTTACTATGAAAGGTAATTTAAATATAACAAGTTGAGTGCTAATTTAAATATAACAAGTTGAATGCTACAAAGAATAATGTTAGTTAAAAGGATACCAACCTCTAAAGGTGACTTGATATCCTCTATCACAGAGTTGACTGATACTGAGCAAGCTATGCTTCAAACCTTCAAAATAAAGCACATCATGAATAAGCAAGCTATTTTCATTGCCTATGGTACCTTTACCAAAAATCTTTCCCTTGTTGTTGTCACCATAGGTTACATGCCCATCTTGTTTGAGAGAAATGTTGATGAACTTGGATGCATTTCCAGTCATATACTTGGAACAACCACTATCTAGATACCATAAGTGTTGTTTTCTCTCCAAGCAACCCTGCAAAATTTAAAATCAGGTGGCTAGATCTGGTCCCCTTACGAATTTGGGTTCATGAGTCTTAATATGTTTCCAAGGAACCTTAGGATCCTTAGGAACCCACTTCAGGATACCTTTGGGAATAGAAAACTTCCTGATTTTACAAAACCTAACCGAGTGGTCCTTTTTCATGTAGTAGAAACAACAAACAACCGGTTGTTTTGACTTTTTAACCGATTATTTTTGGTAAAAGTTGAAAAGGGTTTTGAACATCCACTTTGTTTGCTTTAAGGGTTAAAGTCCAAGCTAGATTTCCCAAAAACACATGTTTGAGATGCTAACACATCTTCAAGATTTGATTTCCCTTTTGAAATTGTATCAACTGTTTTCACAAGATATACAACTTTCTTTTGAAGGGACTCACAATTTTTACAAAAACTTGAATCACATTTGCAAGATGAGTTTTGATAAATCAGTTCAAGATTTTTGAAATCAGCATTTGAATGGTTAAAATCATTTTCCAGAACTATGATTTTCTCTTTCAACCTGTTGTTTTCATTTTTCAACCGGTTATTTAAAACGGCTAATCTTTTAGCTTCTTCGTGAGTTTCTTGGAAAACATCAAAAAGTTGAAAATAATTTTCACAATTGTTGGAAGAAGATGTACATACTTGGTTTGATCCATATTCTTCCTTTGCCATGAGACAAACCTCCATCTTAGTTTTTGAAGAAGATGAATCAATAGAAGATTCTTCCTTGTCCACCAAAGCACTCATTGGATTCTTGTGATTTTTCTCAAGCGTATCCCACATTTCTCTAGCTAAGATACATTCTGAAATCTTGAGCAACTCATCAAAATCTAGAGCAGAGACAATTATATTCTTTGCTATACAGTCAAGGTGTTCTTTTTTAGATGATGCATAGTTATTTTTAGGCATATGCATGTGGGCATTGTTTGAAATAACATTCCAAATTTCCTTATCTAATGATTAAATAAAGAACTTCATTCTTATGCACCAAATCGAATAATTTTTACCACAAAACAGAGGTGGTTTATTCAAAGAAGCACCTTCCCCAAAAGAGAACATGTTATCCATATAGAACTTTTTTTCAGAAAAACAAAAAATAGGAACTTGAGTATTTTTCAAGAACCTAGCTCTTAATGCCAATTGTTAGAATTGATGGCTTAAACAAAAGGAGGGTGAATTGTTTTATGAAAGATTTTCGCAAAGACTTGATTTAGAATGAATCTTTATCAAACAAACTAGATAAGCACTTAAGGAAAGCAATCAAAACAATCCAACAAAAACACATACATAATTTTAATCGGTTAAAACTTCGTTTTAATCGGTTGTTTATACTAGGAACATAAATGAATTTATCAAACAGTTATGGAGAGTTTGAGAGAAAAAGAGATTTATACAATAGGTTTATACTGGTTCACTTACACATAAGCTACATCCAGTTCTCAAAACAACCTCTGAGTTCTACTAGCAATCAAAACCAGATTACAACACACACACAAAGAGGTAACCTTGCAACCTACAACATTTACTCACAGTCTTTGAAATATCAAACACCTCAAGATAGAAAAACCTTTATCTTTACAGGAATTCAAACACACACAACAGTTAAAAGGAAGTACTATTACAAGTATCTAAACAAGGATAGAAAACACATGAATTTGCACAATACACGAAACTCCTATGATTAGAACTTGTTACCACAACAAAGCTTGAACAACAATCTTGCACTTTGAAAAACTCCTTTCAAAAACAAATCTCTTTCTTTGATCTCAAATTTGTATCAATACTTGTTGTATTTGAATGTGTATTTTTCTTTGAAAGAGAGGCTATATTTATAGCACTTGAAATGCAGCCGTTTAAGGCAGTTTTAATCACTGAATCAGTTAAAACAAGTTTTCAAAAATCTGTTATGAAAACACACATTTAACCAGTTGAAATCACAATTTAACCTGTTGAATGAGTCAAGTAGTTGCATAATTAATTCAAAATACAGTTTCCAAAACCTCAAGCCAGCTAAGTGACAAACAACTGATTATCTCGATGATTCAACCGGTTTGTTTTCCCTTTTCTTGGAAAAACACTTTGTTTCTTTTAAAACTGTTTGATCAAGCTTTGTGTAAGATTACAAACTAATCTTAACAAAGATTCTAAACAACCTAATCTAAACCCAAACCAAAAAGCATCACAACTTCAGGCTTCATGTGGATTTGACACATCAAAGCTCCTATGTTCAACAGGTTATACATATAAAACGTTAGAGTGTTTTGTTATCATAAAAAATCTTAGACTCCTAGTCTAATGGGTGATTGATAGTTTGATACTTTACATGACAAACATAGGAAACCCTCCAATAAAGACAATCAGAAATACAATATTGGAAATACTCCAACAAAATTAGATTGAAAAGTAATTACTAAATCTTAGTAAAAGCATACAAGGGAACAACAACACAACCTTTATCAAATCCTTAATTTTCTTTAAATCTCGATGGATCAAAATGAGTGAAAGAAATTCTTTGAAAAACTCAAATTATATTCCTTCAAATCGTATATCAGTTGTACTGCCCAGACGTGCTCAGGTCCTTGGCTCAAGCACTTAAGGGTAGTAAGCTCGGTTAGATAAAGTTATACCCAGCTCGGCCTGGGGGAGGTATGGGCCCAACAACACGTTACGAGGTCGACCCAGATGTTTGGTAGTCTACACGAAGAAGATACTTTAAGTAAAAACAGCAGAAGGAATAAGCAAAATTCATTAAAGCGTATATATATATATATATATATATATATGTATATATATTTAAAAGATGTTGAGAATAATGTGGCATAGCACCCGAAATAAAGGTGCATGTTGACATAATGTTTTATTGTTGAAATTATATTCTTGTTGTTGAGATTATATTTCACTTGTTGAAACAATATTCTGGTTGATGAAAATCGTTTAAGGAATGTCTATAAAAGGATTTGAGACCCCAAGTAAAGGTACGCTTTTTCGGAGTACTTTAAGCTGAAATAGATTTTATAGTTTGAATACTCTCACTAACTTGATCGTCGGAGTGTGATCAATAGGTAGAGCCCCCTTTGTCCTAAAGATCAGCATCTCAGAGCATCACGAGGAGACAAGTCAAAGTGGAGCTCATCTCGGAGACCGACCAAAGTAGTCGGCGAGAACATTTGGCGCCCATTGTAGGGCCCGATAAAACCTAATCCCACCCACATTTGTGACTAAGCATTCCACGTAATGAGAAACACGAGGCAATGAACGATGGGATCTGAAGGAAGCGAGGCACCCGCCTTGCAACAAATCATGGAGGTCATGAGGCTCTCCAAGAAGCAAACAAAGAATATCGACGAGAGTAAGAGCGAATTCGAGAAGAAGCCAAGGCAAAGCAGAAGCCCGAGCTTACCAGGAGCGCCTTCAGGCTCACCTTGAGGGAGAGGTTGAGGCCTCCCGAATAACTATGGAGGAGCATGCACAAGCCAATGAAGAGTTGCGTAAGACCAATGAAGGACTACAGAGGAGATTGCACCACCAAGGTTGACGTCCCGCCTGGGAACGTTCCCCAAATTTTTCATCGAGGGATGACCCCAAGCCATTCACTCAGCAAATTATGGACGAGCCAATGCCACCCCATTACATCACAAATAAGATCGCCATTTTCTCTAGTGTAGAAGATCTTGAAAATCACTAAAGGTGTTTAGGGCACAAATGATCATCTCTGGGGGTATGATGCAATTCGATGTAAGATGCTCATGGGTACATTCACAGGGAGAACCCTGCAATGGTTTACTGGGATCCCATATGGACGCATAACCTTTTTCCTTCAGTTCTCTAGAATGTTCAAAGATCAATTCTCGGCTAATAAGGTCAACCCCCCACGATTGTGTGATCTATTCAATGCCAGATAGAGCAAAGGGGAGTCGCACAAAGGATACTTGAATAAATTCTATGCATTCTCAAAGGATGCTCAAAGGATGGTGGTCGCCGCTTTCGTACAAGGGATGACAACAAGCTCGTTCAGCAATCACTAATTAGGAATCCGGCGAAGACGTTATCTGAGGTTCATGAATGAGCTACCACCCAATCGAGGGCGAAAAGGTCGTGCTTAGGAAGAATGGCAACTCACGATTGAAGCAACCCAGGCACAAGGAAAGCAGTCGAGTTCCATGAGGAGTAATGAAGCACCCACTAAGAAGAGAACGAATCCGAGGTATGTCCCGTATGTTGCTAAGAAGGATGAGCCTAAGACAAAGGTCAGGGACGAGACGTCGACCAGACCTAGATTTCGAGTATCTTGTAAAGAGCTTTTAAGCATGCCAGGGATAGCTGATAAGCTGAAGATTTCCAAAAAGATAGATCGATTCTTGGGATCACGTAGAGATGTCTGGTGTGACTTTCACAGGGCATTTGGGCATAGTGTTGAATGATGCATAGCCCTCAGTTACCAACTAGCTAATTTAGTCAAAAAGGGTTTCTTAAAGGAGTATCTCGAGGCAAACCAGGACGAACCAAGAGGAGAAGCTACGACCGTGGATAAAACACATGAAACTCCAATCCATAAGGATTTGAACACCATCGCAGGAGGATTCTCTAGAGGTGGGAACTCAGTCTCCAAACACAAACGATATGCACGAGTGGTGATGTCCCTGAATGCAAGGAGGTCTGACCGCCCTGTAGAGCCTTCCCTCTACTTCACAAGTTCCGACCTGAAGGATGTGTTCCCTCATGAGGATGATCCAGTGGTGATATTTGTTGTCACGCTAGGACAAAAGGTGCACATAGTCTTGATCGACCAAGGAAGCTCGACCGATGTGATGTTATGGAAAACATATACAAATTTGAAAATATCCCGTGATCAGCTAAGGCCATATGATGGTTGTCTAGTCGGCTTTGCAGGAGACCAAGTGGAAGTACGAGGATACGTTGAGCTGAGGACAACCTTCTCAGATGAAAACGCAACCAGAATGATTATTGTCAAGTACTTCGTCGTAAATGCATCCTCTACATACGACTTACTTTTGGGGCGACCCTTCTTTTATAGGCTGGGTGCAGTAGCCTCAACCACCCACATGAATATCAGCTCGGTCATTTTGCAAGATCAAGATAAGATCTAGAAGCCAGTCTATTTCGTAAGCAAGGTGCTACAGGGACCAAAGACTCGGTATCAAGCTATCGAGAAAGCTGCCCTAACTATGGTATTCACAGCTCGGCGACTTCGCCATTACTTCCAAAACTTCACTGTGATTGTGAAGACCGACCTGTTCATCCATAAAGTCCTCCAAAAGCCCAATATAGCAAGACGAATGGTATGTTGGGCGGTTAAGTTGTCCGAGTTCGACATACAGTATGAACCACAAGGGCCAATGAAAGGCCAGGTATATGCAGACTTTATGGTAGAGCTTTCATCCAAAGACTCCCAGCCCGATCTTGACGGTTTCCAATGGGTCCTCTCGGTTGATGGGTCCTCCAACCAACAAGGAAGTGGAACTGGCCAAGGATTTGGGTGCTTAATGCTTGTTGGTGAAAAGTGATTCATTGTTAGTAACCAGGCAAGTCACAAGCGAGTATCAAGCCAAGGACCCGCAGCTAGCCTCATACCTCAGGTATGTAAGAACCTTAAGAGTGGCTCTCTCTGTGTTAGATCTCTTTCATGTTCCCAAAGAGTAAAACTCTCAAGCATACTTGTGTCTAAGTTAGCTAGCTCGGGGAAACGAGTTCGGCAAAGGTCGGTAATCCAGGAGACCTTGAAATTGTTAGAATATATGACCTTAAACAAGAGGGGGGTGAATTTTTTATAAAAGATTTTCGAAAACTTTGAAGGTATAATGAAAGCCAATGAAGAATCATAGAGAAAGAAACTAAGGAAAGCAATGCACAAAGCTGTTATAATTGATTTACAAAAAATCAACCGGTTGTTTTTGCGATTCAACCGGTTGTTTTTATCAACAATTAATAAAAAAACTTAAAATAGATATATGTGAGATCAGGGAAAGAAAGAATCATAGAAACAGATTTATACTGGTTCACTCTTACACCAAGAGCTACATCCAGTCCTCAGAAACCACTAGGTAATCTACTAAGCAATCAAAACCAGATTACAAACACCACACACCAAAGTAGTGACCGTGAACCCCTTAAGAAACACACTACCATGGGCAAACCACACCAAGAGTGTTGATCTTGAACATCTGAAAAGTATACAATTGCAATCTTATTCCATTCTCACTTGAAAATCCAAAGCTTGATGTGAATCTTGAAAACTTGAGATCAAATTTGTCAAACTGAATTCTCAAAATTGTTTCTTACCTTTCAGGAGCGTATAACAAACTATATATACTTTCAAAGGTTGGTTACAAACATTTAAAGAAGGAGCGTATTCAGTTAGAAATCATTTAAGACAGATTCACCAATCAAAACTGAATTCTGTTAGGATTTTCAAAGACACAATTGGTTGAAATCACGAAACAACCGATTGATTCGGTTTGACAGCAAAGTCAACCAAGTCAAACAACTTTCAACCTTTTTCAAAAAGCTCTAAGAGCAAAACAACAGGTTGTTTTTCACTTGGTTAGAAAAACATCAAAAAGGTTTTAATTCACATCAGTTTTAGATTCAACAAAGGATTGGATTACAATTTAATCTACCCAGATCCCACTCACACACAGCAACAACACCAGTCTTTCATCAAACACCTTGGATTTGGATTCTTCAAAGCTCTTGATCACTCTTAATCAACAATCTCCCCCTATTTGATGAAGACAAATCCCTGGTTGCTTGTGTTGGTCTTGTTTTAATTTGAAACAGAACCTGCAAAACAAAAACTATACAAACCCAGAGCATCTCTAATAGCAGGTTATGATGACACACTAACTAGTTTTATGCATAACCACAAGAGTAGAAAAACCAGCCACAAACAATGCTAAAACTACCAAAACTGCAACACCAAAACAAAACCAGCATATGCAACAGAAACTAAAACACACTTCAATCAGAGCTATAGCAGTTTTAAGACAACACAGAAATCATATTCTCCCCTTATTTTTCTTCACAAATAGAATTAGGAAGAGATAAAAACAGAATTAAGAAAGAGTTTGTGAATCAAGAATACCTAACTTATTTCTTAAAAAGAAAAACCTGTCTTTTGGCAAAGGTTTTGTGAATATATCAGCAAGTTACAATCTTGTTTCAATGAATTTCATCTCACAATCTCCATTGTTCACATGATCCCTTATGAAGTGATGACGAATCTCAATGTGCTTTGTTCTTGAATGCTGAATCTGATTTTTGGTGAGATTTATAGCACTTGTATTGTCACAAAGCAAAGACACCTTGCTAATCTTTAAGCCAAAATCTTCTAGTTGTTGTTTGAGCCAAAGAATTTGTGCACAACAACTTCCAACGACAATGTATCCAGCCTCTGCAGTGGAAAGAGCCACACAAGCTTGTTTCTTGCTATGCCAAGAAATAAGACTTGATCCAAGAAGATGACAAGTGCCACTTGTGCTTTTTCGGTCCAGCGTACATCTTGCAAAATCAAAATCAGAATATCCAATTAACTGTATAGGAAAGTGAGAAGGATACCATAAACCAACATTGGTTGTTCCTTTAAGATATTTGAGAATTCGTTTTGCAGCCTTGAGATGAGATTCCTTTGGATTTGCTTGGAATCTTGCACAAAGACACACGACAAACATGATATTCGGTCTACTTGTTGTGAGATAGAGTAAGGAACCAATTAATCCTCCATATTTTGTTTGATCTACCCCTTTTCCAGCAACATCAACATCCATGTAATAGCTTGAAGGCATAGGTGTGCTAGCTTCTTTGGAACTTTCCATTTCAAATTTCTTAAGAATTTCTTTGCAATACTTTGATTGACATAGGAAAATTCCACCTTTGGATTGCTTGACCTGCAGTCCAAGAAAGAATGAAAGCTCCCCCATCATAGACATTTCAAACTCACCTTGCATGGCAGCCATAAATTCTTCACATAAACTATCTTTGGTAGCACAAAAAATGATGTCATCAACATAGATTTGGACCAAGATAATTTCATAATTTGACTTCTTGATAAAGAGAGTCTTGTCAATCATCACTCTTTCATAACCATTGGATAAAAGAAAGTTACTAAGTCTCTCATACCATTGCCTTGGAGCTTGCTTAAGCCCATACAACGCCTTTTTCAGCTTGTATACATGGTTAGGATGTTGATGATCTTCAAAGCCCGGTGGTTGTTCAATATAGACTTTTTCATTGATGATTTCATTGAGGAAAGCACTCTTAACATCCATTTGAAACAATTTGAATCCACTCATACAAGCAAAGGCTAGCAGCAACCTTACAACTTCTAATCTTGCAACTTGAGCAAAGGTTTCACCATAATCTATGCCTTCTTCTTAATTATAACCTTTAGCCACAAGCTTTGCCTTGTTCCTTGTAATTACCCACGATTCATCCAACTTGTTTCTAAAAACCATTTTCATCCAATGATGTTCATCTGGTCAGACCTTGGAACAAGAAACCAGACATCATTCCTTGTGAATTGATGCAATTCCTCATGCATGGCAACAATCCATTTATCATCCTTGAGAGCATCTTTAATTGACTTAGGTTCAACTTGTGAGACAAAAGCCATATGCTTGTAGTAGTTAGATACAACACTACGTGTAGAAACACCCTTCTGGATCTGGCCAATGATGTTATCCACTGAAAGATCCCTTGAAATTCTCCATTCCTTTGGCAGCTCTTCCTGTTGCAGAATTTCAACCGGTTGTTTCGCATAATCAATCGGTTGTTTTTTTGGGCAGGATTCCAACTTCTCCAAGGTGATGTTCTGCTCATCTTCTTCTGCATAATCCTTTTTAGAACCCTGATCACTATTGTTGAACCAAGTGGTGTTCAAGCTTTGAAGAATCCAAACCCTTTGAAGGATGTTGAAGGCTTGGTTGTGTTTGCTGTTGCTGAGCTGTTTTAGTTAGGATCTGGGGTAGATTGTTTTGTAATCCACTCTTGATTGAATCCAAAGCATAGCCATTCTCAATCTTTTAAAAAGAAAAGTGTTTTTCAAACTAAGTGAAAAACAACCGATTGTTTTGTCGAAACAACCGATTGTTTTATACTTAGATGTTTTTAGAAAATATTGAAAACTGTTTTTCAAATGGTTGAGCTGTTAAAACCAAAACAACCGATTGATTCAAGGAAACAACCGATTGTTTGTTTTGGTACCATAACAGAAAAATGGTTTTTGTTTTGACTGAGCTTTAAATGATTCTAACTGTTTACGCTCCAGTCTTTAATGCTTTGACCAATCTTTAAATGCAATGAATAAGTTTGTTAAGGTTTGATAACAAACATCTTTGATTAAATTTAGAAAAACAGATTTGAGAAATAACAATCTTTTTTAGAACAACAAGATTCTGAGTTTTTCAAAGAGTTGAGATTGCTTAGAGATTGAGATTGATCAAAGAGTGTGAGATAAGATTTCTGCTTGTATTGATTTCAGATTTTCTTTTGTGACAAGTGTAATCTTTGTATCTGTTGAACAACTTTCTTCTATGTGTTTGCTGAGAAGTGTTGTGTGCTCTTGAGGGGATCAAGATCAGCATTCTTAGTGTTGGTGTGTTGGCCAAGAGAAGTGTGTGTCTTGAGGGGATCAAGGTCACTTTCTTGGTTGTGTTGTAAGTGATCTAGGTTTGATTGCTTAGTGAAATTCCTCAGTGGTTTCTGAGAAGACTGGATGTAGCTCTGGATTTAGAGTGAACCAATATAAATCTCTGTGTGCATTTTCTCTCTCCCTTAACTCTTTCAATTCAATTTTGATTTTTGTAAACTGGTATAAACAACCGATTGTTTTTCTGGTGTTGTGCTTTTAGCTTTGTGTTTTGGCAAACTGAATTCTTTATCAACTAAATCTGGAAGAAAGTTCATTCAAGGCTTAAAAGTTTTTTTAAATCCCTCTTTAAACCATTCACCCCCCTCTAGTTTAAAGCCATACATTCTAACAACTATGAATGATTTCATCGAACACCACATGGACAGACTCCTCCACAATCATGAGTCTCTTGTTGTAGACTCTATATGCATGGCTAGTTGAAGAATAGCCAATGAAGATGCCATTCATAAAAAGCACTGAACTTCCAAGAAAACAATAGACATATACCCTTATGGCCAGATTCTAAGGCATACATATTGCATATTTGACCAATAACTAGCTTTCAAAAGCAGAAACATATTTAACCATTCATAAGCAATTATAGCTGCTTCATTCAGAGGTGTCAAAGGCAAAATAATTGGTTGATTTGTACTTTCAACTGGTTGTTTTCTGTGACAGCAAAGAGAATATTTTTTAGAACCAAGTAATCACCTTTTAAGGCGATGAAAAGAGCAGTATGCAATATGTTCATACTTTACAAAGAGAAATCCAAAAGATTCACTCTTTTTATTCTTGAAGATCCTCTTTTTGAGCAACCATTGTGCATGTGCCTAGAATGACTCTTGACTTTCAAAGACCTTTGCAAGACATAAGCAAATGAAAAGTATAGGTACAAGGATTGACTCTGCTCTTGATGTTCTTCCTTTTAGCAGTCATTCTTCAAGCCCAAAAGTGATTCTTGGCTGCCAAGGATACCTACAAGAAAAGATTAAGAAGCAAGATTTGGTCCCCTTATGAATTTGGGTCCAATGATGTTAGTAGAAGTCTTAGGAACCTCAGAAACCTTAGGAACCCATTTCAAAATACCTTTAGGAATAGAAAACTTCCTAATATTGCAGAATCTAATTGAGTGGCCTCTCTTCATGCAATAAAAACATGTAACAACCGGTTGTTTTTCTGGCAGTTTTGAAAAAGACTTTGAAAACTCAGTTTTCTTGCTCTGTTGATTAAAACCTAAACCTACTTTTCCAAAAACAAAATTTTGAGATGCCAAGGCAGTCTCAAAGTTGGATTTACCCTTTGAAAGCCTATCCATAGTTTTCACAAGGTAGTGAACCTTCTTTTCAAGAGATTCACAATTTTCACAAACAAGTGAGTCACACTTGCAAGAAGAGTTCTTGTAAAGCATTTCTAGATTTTCAAAATCAGTTTTTGAATTCTCTAACTCTTCTTCTAGTGCCTTGACTCTGTTTTCAAGCCAGTTAATCAACCTTTTCAATCGGTTGTTCAATAGTGCCAAACGATTAACTTCCTCATATGTTTCTTTAAAAGTTTGAAGAAGTTGACTATCATTTTCAGCATTTAAAGAAGTACAAGAACTTACACTACTTGCATCATCCTCTTCCTTGGCCATCAAACACAAATTGGATTCTTTTTTATTTTGCTTTCTTTTCCTTCTTGCTTGACTTCTTCTCCTTGCTCTCTTTATTTCATTGGTTCCCTCATGAGTTACTTCAAGTGTATCCCACATCTCTTTAGCAGATTCACATTTTGAGACCCTAAAAAACTCATTAGAATTTAAGGCAGAGGTGATAATATTTTTTGCAATGCAATCAAACTTTGCTTTTTTGTTTTCTGCATCAGTCCATTGGGACCAAGGTTTTTCAATAAAAACATCATCCTTTTCAAACTTAGGAATAAAAGGGTCATTTTCATTTCCATCCCACCCACACACAGCAGCAACACCAGCCTTTCATCAAACACCTTGGATTTGGATTCTTCAAAGCTCTTGATCACTCTTGATCAACAGAAATCACCCAGGATGACCACTAAAAGGTTGTCCAAGGTCAACCATCTAAAGGTCTTAAATATTAGCTTAGAGAAAGGGAGAAGGCATTGATCGATGATTCAAGAAACCCTAAAAATCCCAAGAATAACCATTCATGAGCTACCTAAAGATGAATCTTTTGAGGTTTTGCATATCAGCATCATAGAAACTTGGGTGACACCTTATAAGCGTTGTCTTGTTGATGGATTACTTCCTAATGAGGCTGCAGAGGCAAAAATTGTTAAGAGGAACACAGATTGGTATCCCCTGATAGACGAGAACCTATTTCGTCATGGTTATACCCACCCACTCCTCACTTGTGTAAGTGGAGACCAATGCACCCACATAATGGCTAAGCTTCATGAGGGTGTTTGTGGCAGCCACATAGGTGGGTGATCTCTCTCGTTGAAAGTCATCTGAGCAGGGTACTTTTGGCCGACAATGAAGTAAGATTGCGAAAGATATATCTAACGCTGTGAGCAATGCCAGAAGCACGCTAATTGGTCCCATGCACTAGTAGAGGAGTTGCGATCAATTTACAACCCATAGTCTTTCCCTTTAGTCATACGTCAGATGAAGTACCTCATCGTCGCCATTGAATACTTTACTAACTGAATTGAAGTTGATCCGGTTGCGCAAATAAATGCTCACAAAGTTCAGAATTTTGTATGGAAGAATATTGTGTGCCGCTTTGGGATTCCGAGGAACTTAGTATCCGAAAATGGAACCCAATTCGTTAGCCAACAATTGGGAAAACTGTGCACAAAGCTCGGAATAAAGCAAATATTCGTCTCGGTAGAACACCCACAAACAAATGGGCAGGCCGAGTCGGCTAACAGGGTCGTTTTGAAGAGAAGATTGGAAAAGACAAAGGGAAATTGGTGAGAAGAAATTTCGAGAATCTTTTGGTCGTATCACACCACCCCGCAATCAAGCTTATTTATGCATTAAGATGAAACCGTTCAACTATATTCTCAACTCCAACATTTTGGCCATTAAGATCTATGGCTGATTTGATAAGGTTTAGATGCATGAACTGACTTTCTAACCTCATTCATGCTCTAAAGGCCTCAATGGTCGTTCCTCACCATTAAGCATTAAGTATATTATCAAATGGAGAACTTGAATCTAAATAAAAATATGTGTTCATATACACCAAAAAACTTAAGAAATGTCACATTGTTTTTCAATCCAAACAGATTCCTCAGTGGTTTCTGAGAAGATTGGATGTAGCTCTGGGTTTAGAGTGAACCAGTATAAACCTCTGTGTGCATTCTCTCTATCCTGAAATCTCTTTAAATTCAGTTTTGATTTTTACAAACTGGTATAAACAACCGATTGTTTTTCTGGTGCTGTTGTTTTTGCTTTGTGTTTTGGCAAACTGATTTCCTTATCAATTGTTTCTCGAAGTAATTTCATTCTTGGCTTAAAAGTTTGCGAAAACCTTCTTTAAACCATTCACCTCCCCCCCCCCTCTAGTTTAAAGCCATACATTCTAACAATTGGTATCGGAGCTTGGTTCTTGAAATTTATTCAAGTGTGATCCTAAAACTGTTTTTTAATGGATGATAGACTACCTTTTAGGGAAGGTGCATCAATCAACAGACCACCTCTGTTTTGTGGTTTGAACTACCAATTTTGGAAAGTGAGAATGAAAATCTTTGTGGAATCTCTTGACAAAGGTATTTGGGATGCAATTGAAAATGGTCCTTTTATCCCAAAGTTTGAAAAAGATGGATCTTCCATTGAAAAGCCTTGGTCTCAATGGTCTGATTCTGAAAGCAAGAAGGCCAAATTCGATTGCATTGCTAAAAACATAATAACCTCTGCTTTGAATTCAGATGAGTTTTTCAGGGTCTCTCAATGCAAATCAGCAAAAGAAATGTGGGACACCTTGGAGGTAACTCATGAAGGTACAAATGAGGTAAAGAGAGCAAGGAAGCATACTCTAGTCCAAGAGTATGAGATGTTCAGAATGCTCAAAGGTGAAACGATCGCTGAAGTGCAGAAAAGATTCACGCACATCATCAATCATCTCATGAGCCTTGACAAGACCTTTGAAAGGGAAGAGCTAAACATCAAGATTTTGAAATGTCTTGATAGAGCATGGAAACCTAAGGTAACTACTATATCCGAATCTAAAGATCTAACATCCTTGAGTATGGCTTCTTTGTTTGGCAAGCTTAGGGAACATGAGTTAGAGATGAATCGACTCAATGTTCAAGAAAGCAAAGACAAGCACGTAAGGAGTATAGCCTTAAAAGCTTCCAAGCACAAAGGCAAACAAGAATCTAGCGATGATAGTGATGAAAAAAACCTTAGCTTGCTATCCAGAAAGTTTAGCAAATTCTTGAAGAGGAACCGCAACAAGGACAACAACAAAGATAGGTATGGAAACAAGAAATCCAATTATTTTAATTCCAATAACTATACTTGTTTTGGTTGTGGTGAGCAAGGTCACATAAAGGCAGATTGCCCAAACAAAAACAAGGAGAAAAAGCCTAACTACAAGGAAAAGAAGGGCAAGACAAAGAGAGCCTATATAGCTTGGGATGAGAATGAGGTATCATCATCAAGTGAAGAAGAGAGAGCAAACATCTGTTTGATTGTTGAAGATGATGATGAATCTTGCAACTCAAGTGAAGTAAGTTCTTGTGCTTCTTTAAATGAACAAAATTATAGTGAATTGCTTGAAGCTTTTCAAGAAACTCACGATGAAGCTAATCGATTGGTTCTTTCAAACAATCGATTGAAAGAACTTAACAGCTGACTGGAAAAGAAAGTGAAGGCACTTGAAGAAGAGATTGAAAAATCTAAAAAGGATTTCAAAAATCTGGAAACACATTTCAAAAGTTCTTCTTGCAAGTGTGACACTCTCATTTGCGAAAATTGTGAAAACCTTGAAAAAAAAAGTGCATTATCTTGTTAATACTGTGGATAAGCTTTCGAAGGGAAAATCTAACTTTGAGAATGTCTTGGCATCTCAAAATTTTGTTTTTGGAAAAGTTGGTTTAGGTTTTAATCCACAAAACAAACAAGATAAGTTTTCAAAAAGTTTTTCAAGAAAGCTAGAAAAACAACCGATTGTTAAGTCGAAACAACCGGTTGTTACATGCTTTTACTGCATGAAAAATGGTCATTTGGTTAGATTCTGCAAAATAAGAAAGTTTTCTGTTCCCAGGGGCTTCATGAAATGGATTCCTAAAGGATGTGAGGTTCCAAGTGAGAAAAAGAAATCAATTGGACCCACATTTGTGAAAGGGCCAAATCTTGTTGCTTGAACTCATGTTTGTGCAGGAAATCTAAAGAAGTGTGAAGGACTGAGTCATCTGATCAAGTTCTTGGAAGAAAAAGGCCAACATTGAAGCTGAATCAATGTTTTGTCCAAAGGCCCTCAACAGTTAAATGAGGCTTCTTGATCACAAAGCACATGACTCATTAAAAGAACAACATAAAGGATAAGACCTTCCTTATCTCTGTTCTTAATTCCTATTTTAAGTTCTTTTTCATGATTAAATATCTTCTTTAAAATGTTTAATTTCATTTGCTTTGAATTTTGTTTGCTCATGCTTAAAAATTCAAAATCAGTTTTGTTGCTGTAGAAAAACAACTGATTGTTTCCTCGAAACAACCGATTGTTTTGTGTCTGACAGCACTGTGGAGAAATCAATTTAATTTCTTTTCTGAATTTCTATCCGTTGCAGATCAAATTAAAGAAAGAATCCTTGGTCAATGAACCTGTGTTGAAAGCTGATCACGCTCAGAAAGAAGTTACAACAGTCATAAAGGAATATATTCCAAAATCTTGAAAATTTAAGAGCTTTTATGACTAGTCAAAGATCACATGTGATGACCATGTGATTTTCTGCTTTTTCTGATGTTTTCTGTGCAGGGCATGGTCAAGTCTTCTCTCTCTGAAAATCTGGTACCCACTCATGTCATTGAATACTTTATGATTTTGTTATTGTTATAAAAATCTGTTGCAACTGATCTCTTCCACAAGAACAACCAATTGCAACATCTCTTGCAATTCTTGTGTGAGCTTCTCTCTGTTTCTTCTCTGCCATCATGGAATCAACTCCTCCCACCTCAAAAAGAGTTAAAACCAGAGCAGTAAGGTCTGGAGGAAGGCTGGAAAGATGGTTTTCTGGAGATAATGATCTTATTGAAAGGTATAGGTTTGAGACTAGCACCAAAGTGATAAACAACCCCAAAGTTGTTTGCTTTGATTGGCTGAAAAGCCAAAAGCTAGATAATGTCAGAAGGCTGCTCAAAGATAAATCTCTCAGAAAGTTCTTGGAGATGAAGGGGAATATCTACCTAGATTTGATTAGAGTGTTCTACACAAATCTCAAATTTGAGGGAAACAACCTTGTCTCTCATGTGAAGGGTGTAGATATGGAGATCACATATGGTGTGTGGACTGCAGTAGCTGGTTTAAAATACTCTGGCCTCAGACTCAACAAGGGTAACCTTGGTGTAGTGGAGGATTTCAACAAAGTCCAATACTACAAAAGCTGCTTGAAGAACCAAAATGCTCAAGTTAGGACTTGTTCGATAGGTGGCTTGAGGCTTGATGAAAGGTTGTTGGCCCTTATTCAGACTTGGATTCTAACTCCAAGGGGAGCAATCATTTTGTTCTTACAGAGGAGGACCTGGTGTATATCTATTGCATTATGAAGAAAATCAGAATAAATTGGATCCACATAATCAAAGAGCACATGCAAAAGGCAATGAGGTTAAGTGACTATCACTATCCATATGCTGTTTTGATTTCTAAATTTTTGTTGTATTTTGAAGTTAATATGGAGGATGAAACATCTGAGTTGGTCAAGTCAACTCAAGAGTTGAACAATGGATCTCTCAGCAAAATGGGATTCACCAAAATAGGTGGCAAATGGATAAGCAAAGATGGTGACCTTGGTGCCTCATCAAGTGTTGTTGCTGATCTTGAAGAAGGTGAACATGCCGCTGATATGGATTTTCAATATGAAAATCAACCTGAAACACATCAAGATGTTGGACCAAGTGCTGGTGTTGGAAATCATGAAGATGGAATGCCAACCATGTCTTCTTTTGAGAGATACATGGTCAATAGGCTTGATGGTTTTGCGGAGAACCAAAGGAATCTCCATGATCTTTGTGTAAGCAACTTCCAGAGCATTGATAACAGGTTTAACAACATGGATGCACGCTTCATGTCTTTGGATGAACAAATTGAGGTAGTCCAGAACCATTTTTTTTATCTTCAATATGCTGATGATGAATGAAGAGGAAAAACAACTGGTTGATATCTCGAAACAACCGATTGTTTTTGGTGTTTGCATCAGCTTTTCTTGTTTTCTACTTCTGTTTTTTAAATCTGATGTATTAAGAACAATTATCTTTTCTTATCTCTTCTTTTTTTGTCTATTTCTGAAGACAAATAGGGGAGATTTATGCTGTGTTTGGTTTTTATTATTAATTTCTGCAAAACAATTGTATGGGTGAAACATTATAGGTTTTTGCTCTTATATTTTGCTCTGATATTATGCTTTGAATTTCTGTTTTTGTTTTTGTGCTAACCAAATATCAGAAGTTTTATGCTTTGCTTAAAACTGTGTCTTGCAAAAACTACTTCAGATTCAATAAGGTATAACACAAGCATCAGGGATTTGTCTTCATCAAATAGGGGGAGATTGTTGAACCAAGTGTGTTCAAGCTTTGAAGAATCCAAACCCTTTGAAGGATGATGAAATGATAGTTGTGCTTGTTGTTGCTGAGTTGTCCTTTTAGATAGGATATGGGGTAGATTTAATATGTAATCCACTCTTGATTGAATCCAAAGCATAGGCATTCTCAATCTTTTTAAAAGAAAAGTGTTTTTCAAACTAAGTGAAAAACAACCTGTTGTTTTGTTGAAACAACCGATTGTTTTATACTTAGGTGTTTTTAGAAAAGGTTGAAAACTGTTTTTATGGTTGACTTGCTGTCAAAACCAAAACAACCGATTGATTCGTGGAAACAATCGATTGTTTGTTTTGGTACCATAACAGAAAACTGTTTTGTGCTTTGACTGAGCATTAAATATTTTTCTAACTGTTTACGCTCTAGTTTTTAATGCTTTGACCAATCTTTAAATGCAATTAATAGTTTGTTGAGATTATGCAACAAACAACTTTGTTTTAAATACAGTAAAACAGATTTGGGTTTTACACAAGTTTTTGAGATTTTGAAAAGTTGAGATTGCTTAGAGATTGAGTTTGATCAAAGTGTGTGAGATAGGATTTTCTCTTGTATTGATTTTAGATTCGTTCTGTAACAAGTGTTATCCTTTGTATCTTTTGAAAGAACCTTGTGTGGTTGCTGATAAGTGTTGTGTGTTCTTGAGGGGATCAAGATTAGCATTCTTAGTGTTGGTGTGTTTGACCAAGAGAAGTGTGTGTCTTGAGGGGATCAAGGTCACTTCTTTGGTTGTGGTGTAAGTGATCTAGGTTTGATTGCTTAGTGGATTTCCTCAGTGGTTTCTGAGAATACTGGATGTAGCTCTGGGTTTAGAGTGAACCAGTATAAACCTCTGTGTGCATTCTCTCTATCCTTAAATCTCTTTAAATTCAGTTTTGATTTTTACAAACTGGTATAAACAATCAATTGTTTCTGCAAAACAACTGATTGTTTTTCTGGTGTTGTTGTTTTTGCTTTGTGTTTAGGCAAACTGATTTCCTTATCAATTGTTTCTCGAAGTAATTTCATTCTTGGCTTAAAAGTTTGCGAAAACCTTCTTTAAACCATTCACCCCCCTCTAGTTTAAAGCCATACATTCTAACAGTTTTCATTGACCATGTTGCTCTAAATTACTTGTTAAAAAAGACATATTCCAAACCCAAGTTGATCTGGTGGATGTTGCTACTTCAAGAATTTTATTTGGAGATACAAAATAGAAATGGTGTGTGTAATCTCATTGTGTACCATCTCAACCGCATTGGGAAGGAGCAAGATGCATATCCTATTCGGGGAGACTTCTAGGATGAACATCTCTTCATTTAGCTGAGTCTGATAGACCATATAATGTTTTTTTAGTATGTTTTCACTCATGTTTGCTTATACTCTAGAACTTAGTTTGATTCTTTGTGTTTGCAACTATGTTTTACGTGCATGGATTGATATTATTGAGGCGTTCTTCAATAAATTTAAGCTATTAACCTACCTTTTATGATAATCCACTTGTTAGCCCCTTTGAGCCTATAGCCTTTTTCTTTTCCTTCATTTACCTACCTTCATCTTGGCCCCATTACATCTCTTATGAAGTCTTTTTCATTTATGGTTGCATGTTTTTCAATTGTGTAAATATTAGAGTCTTGTTAAGCATATGGTAGTGTTTGTTTGCATGAATGACGAGTGTAAATATAAATCTAAACACCTGAGAGTTGGAGAGTCCCTAGCTAGTCAAAGTTTTGTCATTTTTTATTCATCCTTTCATTTCAGTTACCTACTTGAGTGTTAAAATATAGGAATTTCCATTCACATTTGTCTTGATTCTTTGATTTCTTGAAATTATATCATGTTTGGTATGATGAGTTCCTAGGATTTGTTGTAATTTTTTTTCATTTGATTGTATTGTTTTCCTTTAATCATTTGTGAGTCTATAAAGTGTTTTACCTAGGAGTGCAAAAGGATAATGTGAGGGTATTTGATGAGAATAATTTTACTCATATAGAACCTTTAATCATAGTTGTCTTGGACTAAGATAATGTATAAATCCATTATTTCAAATAGGATTCATCTAACTAGGTTTATTTTGGACTTAACTATTATTTCTGGTAAATTTGGACCTTTAGTAGCAATAAACAGACTAGCTAGGCGGTCTGGTGGTTACACGGAGTAGACGGTCCAGTACATGGTCTAATGGTCGGTCTAATGGAAATGTCTATCATTGCGAGTGGGTTTGATCAAGCAAAGTCCAAGTTGCTTCTCTGAATCAAAATGGGGAACAAAATTTGAGTAAAAGAATTAGATAATAAAATCTACAATATTTCAAACAAAATTGGATGCAAATCTTCTACAAAAATATGAAGAAATAGAGTTCGTGATAAAATTATAAACAAAATTCGAGAATTTTAGAACGTTGGAAATTGAGAAATTGTGAACAATATATGAACCGATGGAGATCTTTGGAGCAAAGAAACATATAACAAAATGCAATCTTCAAAGGAGAAATCATCAATCTTTACATAACAGTGTTCGAAAAACAAAGCATCATAGTTTTCTTAGTTTTCTTCTTTGTAATACTTTCGTTTTTCCTCCGCATGGAAGACTAAACTCTCTTGGGTTGATTCTCTTGTAATTTCACAATGAATTCTAAGGTTTTGTGCAATTAAAGTTTTATTCTTCGATATTTGACTACGCTATAAGGTTTGGTCTTTTTGAGTTTTGATTTATGTTCTGAGAATTATATTTGAATGCATCTTGATTATTCAATTTTGTCTTTAATTGATTTTTTTTAGTTTGCATTATTTGGAACAAACTCTTGGGTGCACGATTCAAGAGGTAAAAGATTAAAAATCTTATGAGTAGATGCATGGAGATTAGTAAGGTATTGAATGAATTAGTGGACACATGTTTCATTAATTAGATTCCATTATTTTGGCTGAGCATGTTTCGTCAATTCAATCTTGATTAGATAGTTGAATGAATTATACATTTTATAAACTCATGAAGAATTTATTGTTGAAAAAGCTTGAGATTCAACCTGTTCTTTTATATTTTCAATTGTCTACTTTACTTTTCTATGAAAGTTTATTAAACCCCTTTTTTGTATTTTACTATTATTTTTAACATTTTACTTGCAGATAAGTTTTGAACACTAATTGAATGAATTTATTATTAGGTTCATTGCGAGACGACTTGGAGTCATCTAACCATCTCTATATTATTATCTATTTGATGTTAGACGATTTAGCACTGCATTAGACGGTCTATGTTGAACTGTTTTTAGTTTGACTATTAAATGAGTGTGATCAATAATCACGTTTAGTGGAGTTAACTCTTAATTAGCAAAGTTAACTCATTTTTGTTCTCTTCCACTCCTTGTATAAAATCTCTCTCTATCTTAGAGTTGAATGAAAATCTCCTTTGTGAGTTTGTGAGAGTTTGAGTTTTCTCTTCTCTTGTTTTTGGTTTTTATCTTGAGAAGCTTTCTCAAGTAGTGAATCTCCTTGCACTTATCCTTTAGTTCTTGGATTAAATATGGTGTGTTCTTATTCCATTCTCTTGTCTCAATCCATTTTCTAATTTCTTTTGCAAAATATTCTTGATTTAAAAGTTACTTTTCACGAGTTTTTGGTGGCATACGAATTTAAATCACCATGGTTACATGCTTCCACAAATTTTTTCTTCTCTAACATCTCTTAAGTTAATCAAGATCATATTAACCTCCTAAGTTCTACATCAACGATCGATAAAAAAAACTCAATTTTGAATTGTTTGATCCTGATTATGTAAATTGATCCTCAAGGATTAGTTCTCCATTGATGAAGAACAAAAAAATTAAAATGAGAGAAGAAGGGGAAGATGCAATTCAAAATTTAAAAGAAAAGGAGATGAAGAGATAATTTTTGAAACTGAAAAACTAAAGAAATGATTTTTGTCTTTATGCTTAGAGAACATTTAGGATATATATATATATATGCTTATTAATTTGAAGTAAACATGGATTTAAATATAGGGTTTGATTAGGTTTGTAAACCCAATACAAAAGTTTAAGTTAAAACAAGGAGAATTGATTTCGTATGAGTTTTTGTACAAAAATATAGCAATCTTCCTCAACTTCAAAAAAATCATAGAAAATAGTATAAGACTCCCAATCCAATAAATCATATGTACATTTTAAAAGCCTAAAAAAGCATAGTCCAATACAATTTAAATTATCCAAAAATAATATCCACATAAAAAATTATGCCCAAAATAGTAAGCAATGATCCAATTAACTAAAAGTACAAAATTAAAACAAATATACATATTCAACCTAATTTATTACCACTAAAAGAAAATGATTTAAAAACTGAAAATAAAGACTTTCATAAGTATTTCCAATCTATAATAATGCTATACATAGGAATGTCCATAAAATCTTTAACCATTACACTAGTCAAGTTTTGTTGTCATGTTATGCTTATTATTATACTTATGAGTATAATTATCAATATTAATATAATTAATAAAATAAAAATTAATAACATTATTCATATATTTAATATCATTATTATTATTAATATTGTTAAATATTCTTAATATTATTAAATATTCTTAATATTATTAAATATTCTTAATATTATTAAATATTCTTAGTATTATTAAATATTCTTAATATTATTAAATATTCTTAATATTAATAAATATTCTTAAAATTATTATATATTTTTAGTATTATTAACTATTATTAAATATTATTATTATTAATATTATTAAATATTAATATTTTTAATATTATTATATATTATAAATATTAAATATTATTAATATTAATAATATTAATAATATTATTAATATTATTAAATATTATTAATATTATCAATATTATTAAATATTATTAATATTATCAATATTATTAAATATTATTAATATTATCAATACTAGCGGGAACACAGGCACTGACGTCGCATTTTTTATTTCTCTTTCTTTAGTATTTTTTTATTTTTCAAAAATAATTTCTCTTAATAACATTAAAATGAGAAGTTAAAGTGTATACAGTTAAAGAGTAGTGTGTATCCACATTTTTTTATTTCTCTTTCTTTAGTATTTTTTTATTCTTCAAAAACAATTTCTCTTAATAACATTAAAATGAGAAGTTAAAGAGTATACAGTTAAATAGTAGGTTAATAAAATAGTGGAGAGCGGTAATTAAAAGTTACATATGGTAAAGAGAATGATGAATTTTCAAAATTTAAAATTCAAAATTACTATTTGAATTCAAAACCGTCTCTCAAGATAGAAAATAATTAAATAGAATTTGAGTTTCATATTTTTTTATAATTTTTAATATTTTATTAATTATGGGTAAAAATATATGTATTTGGTAATAGTTAAAATTTATTTAAAACTACAAACGCAACCGAAAAAATAATTAAATAGAATTTGAGTTTCATATTTTTTTTAATAATTTTTAATATTTTATCAATTATAGGAATTAAACCAATATTTTTCATTAGGTCTATAAACAACCAATAATATTTTTCATTGGACTCTTGGACCTGTATAGAGACTCGTTTAAATTGTTCCCATCTTTCGCACCCAAATCTAATGTTCCTTCGTGTTAGAACCTTACGATTGGGGGAGTGAGCGCGACAATCCTTCTCTGATTCCTCTATTTTGCTATGAATATTAACTCTCTACAATTAACAAATAAAAAACAAACAAAATATTAGTATAACATGTAAAACATAGATTTAAGAACACGATGACATACCTTCTCTACATAATGCTTTGTGGTGAGAGAACCTATTTTGAAGGTGGTCTCTAAAATCATAACTTTATGAAAAGTTAAGATGATTTCAAAAATCAAAACCTAAAAGAAGAAAATGTAGAGGAAGAGCAAAGATAAAGAAATGGTGATGACAAAAAACTTAAAAATCAAATTGGAATTAACTTTTCCGTAAAATATGAGGAAATGAGAATATAGTTTAGTTAATGCTCTGTATGATTTCATTTAAATCCATAAAATTGTTACCAAAAAGGGTATTATGATGACTTTCATCTTGTACCTTTGTCTCCTCTTGTTGAGTCCTTCTTATCCCTCTAGTCACATGTTTCAATCACAATTTCAGAAGACAAATTAGTGTTTTACAAATTGAAATGCATATAAAGAGAATTACCTATTGTTGTGATGAAGCGCGCAACTTTTGAGTCTTTTCGTTCTCTCTAGTCACAAACTTCAATTACAATTTCATGAAACAAATGTCAAATTAGGGTTTCAGAAAGATTAATCAAAGAAATGAAAGTATGATTTTACATGAAAGTGAAAAGGAAAGAGAAAAGAAAGTGAGAAGTATGGTAAAAAAAAGAATGTGTTATGTGTAGTGGAGAGAGAAAGTGGGAAGTATGTACCTATATAGGAGAGAGAGTGGAAAGTAGGATACGTGGGTTATGTGTAGTGGAGAATCATAAAATTTGTTTCTTAAATCAATTTTAAAATTCTACAATTTTAATAAAAAAAGAATATTAGTTTAAATCAGAAAAGTAACGTACCAAATCTCCACTCTCCTGCTAAAGTGGTCCACAAAATATTACAAATATCTTTAATTTTTTATTTAATAGAGAAGAAGATCTTTAAAACAGAAAAGTAACTAATCAATCTCTCCACTCTCTCCACTCTCCAGTTAAATACTAACAAATAAAATAAATTTTAAAATTAAAATATTATTTTATTAATTTTTGAAATTATAAAATGTCCAAATAACCAAAATAAATTAATACAATAAATTATTAAGTAAAGATAAAATGAAAAAAAAAATTAAGAGCAGTTAAGAGGAGAATAAGAAATGATACAATGACCATAATACAATAATAAAATTAAATATTAATATAAGGATAAAACAGGAAAAAAAAAATAAGAGCAGTTAAGAGGGAAATCCCCTTTATATATAAGTATAGATTATCAATATTATTAAATATTATTAATATTATTAAAATTATTAAATATTATTAATATTATTAAAATTATTAAATATTATTAAATATTATTAATATTATTAAAATTATTAAATATTATTAATATTATTAAATATTATTAATATTATTAATATTATTAATATTATCAATATTATTAATATTATCAATATTATTAATATTATCAATATTATCAATATTATCAATATTATCAATATTATTAAATATTATCAATATTATTAAATATTATCAATATTATTAAATATTATCAATATTATTAAATATTATCAATATTATTAAAATTATTAAATATTAATAATATTATCAAATATTATTAATATTATCAAATATTATTAATATTATAATATTATCCAATATTATTAATATTATCAAATATTATTAATATTATCAAATATTATTAATATTATCAAATATTATTAATATTATCAAATATTATTAATATTATCAAATATTATTAATATTATCAAATATTATTAAATATTATCAAATTTTAATAAATATTATTAATATTAGTAAATATAATTAATATTATGAATTATGATTTTATAATTCTTCATATTATATTAATATTTTTAGTATTATGTATATAATTATTATGATAATAGGTGGTAGGTAATAGAGATTCGTAGGTGATAGTTCGTAGGTAATAGAGATTCGTGGATAATAATTGGTAGGTAATAGAGATCTGTAGGTAAAAGTTGGTAGGTAATAAGATTTGTGGGTAATAGTTGGTAGGTAATAGAGATTCGTAAGTAAAAGTTGATAGGTAATAAGATCCGTGGGTAATAGTTGGTAGGTAATGCTGAATTTACCTACGAATTCAGAATCTGTGGGTAATGTCTGTAGGTAATGTTGTTCGTATGTAATGTCCGTAGGTAATGATGAATTTACCTACGGACTCAGATCCATGGATAAAAATTCGTAGATAATACGGATTTTTTTGTAGTGTCTTTTGACCACCTCTTTCATGAAAGCTTGTACCAAGTTTTTATTTTTTGCCAAATAAAGGAAACAAAACTAAAAAAAATACAGATCATTGTCTAATACACCAAGTACCCTAAGTGGGTTGTTTCTTTCTACACCCTATACATGTTTTGCAATGACCAAAATATCTTTTACTAATACTTAAAAAGAAAACTTACCCTACATTATTCATTACATCTCCACCAAACCTTCATCCATTTTTGACTCCAAAGAACCTCCAAGTAAGGTCATTTCTACTACTACCATTGTCATCATGATTTGCACATACCTCATCATCATATTTATTTTAATATTGAGGTTGCATAACATTTATGATTTAGCAATGCTTTAATTTTTTGCTCATAAAAAATATCAATAGCAAAGTGACAATTATAATATGTATAAAGTTGGATGAGAAAAAAAACTTACAAAACATAGGCATTCATGTATGTCACAACAAATATAATACTTGAATGTACTGCTACTAATATTTATCGAGTTAGTTTAATAAATATATTAAGGTGGTACTACTACTTAAGTCAACTTTGCATGACTTAGTTGTTGGGAAATAAACAAATCTCTTCATCAGTATTCAACATCTAAACTCTAGTTTGGATGTGAATTATGAATTTACACTAATTTTTATCATATCCAATGATATGATGCCAATACATCAATCAATCATTGTCTCAAATACAAAGCAACAATTTGGAAACCAAAGAAAACAAAGTCCATTCATACCTTATATAATATTCTTGTAGCCTACCATGAGTTGACCAATTGGACAAAAGAAATTTTGAAAATGAATCTCAAATGGGTGTGTTTCAGTTTTCCAAAAGAGTCCAAGCAGAACGAGTGTTCCTTAACACTTTAAGGTTTGTACATATTATTTTTTCACACTCCTTTACATGTTTAAATTGCCTCCCATACATTTTAGAAGCTCTTAAAAATGTTCACAACTTAAAATCCCTTTCCTTAAAAAATCAAATCAAACCCACAAATCAACAACCTCAGAAAATAAAAGAAAACTTTTGGAAACTCACGTTAATCTATTTAAGTTTTAGGAGATGTAAAGTTACGTAACGATTGATGGTGGACCATCCTTGTTAAAGCCACAATTCTTATCAACTACGAGTAGAAGATCAACTTGGAAGAATGCAGAAGATAATATCTGCCTTAGTTTTTGTATAAAATGTAAATAGTAGAATAGTATTTTCTGGCTTTGTATTTCTGAGCCAACTTTAGAATATGAATATCTTTCTCTTCAGATAAGACTTCCTTAGGCGCCTTCTCCTTAGAAAGAATGACACTTCAAGCTTCTCCTAAAGTCTAAGCTAGGCGCCTCATGAAGGACTCTCCAATCATTTCATGCCATGTGTCAACCCATGAGTGAAGAGTTTCTTGTACTTGGGATTTTCAAATGGCATGCTAGGAATGAAGAGTATTTTGAGAACTCAATAGTTATCTTAGGAGTCTCCTTAACTTATAAATAAGAGACTCCCCTCTTTAAATTTATAGACTTGATTGATATGTGAAATTGTGTTTTTGAAATTCTGAGCACCCCTATCCAAGTCTATGCTTAAGGAAGTTGGCCTAACCTCTTCCTTGACCTTGACATCTTGTAATCTCATGCCCAAACCAAGAACTTCCATGACCTTTCAATGCTTCCTCCACAAATCTAAAATACCTTCCATCAATTTCATCCAACACTCAAGAAGAATTGCATCATAAAATCAAAAACATTAAAATAAAAGAAAACTTTTGAAAACTCACCTTAATCTATTTAAGTTTTAGGGATCGTAAAGTTACATAACAATAAAGCAACATTGAGCAAAAACAAATAGTAAAATGGAAGAGTAAAGGAAGAACAAAAATGAACCCAATCACTCTTAATAAAAAAATAATAAAGTAAAGAGTAAAACAGATAAAAGATCGATCAAAATCCAAGATAAAAAATAAAGATCGAAAATGTCAATAAAAAATGTTGATAGAAAACCAATCACCATTTATTAAAAACAAAGAAAAAAAAACAAGGATTAAAAAAAAACTAAAAAAGATTGATCGAGCATGAAGAACAACAAAAAAATAACTCAATTCCATAGTTAAAAAATTTAACAACGCCTTATTTTATAAAGATTGAACAGTTTTACAACAATCAAAGAAATCAATTCCCTAATAAGTAACATGAAAGCTTTTTATAGAAGTAACTGAAAAGATTTTGAAGCATTTGTAGATTTATGTATATTTCCTCCTATAACCATATAATCCTAAACTGAAAATAAAATTATGAAAGAAGAGAAGAAAAATACATTTATTTTAATTTAAACTAAATTCAGTTTCAGATTTGGAAATTTATTAAAATTCAATGCAGTTTCTAAATATTATATTAAAAATAGTTTAGTTTGTTTATATTTTTTTTTCCCAATCCTACTTTTCTTAATCACATTGATTATCTTATATCTGTGGTTTATTTTTTTCTTATAAGTTTTTTGAATTTTATAGACTTATATTTAATAAAACTATACTGATGTGTTTATCAATAAATATTTTTATAAAATTTATTACAAGTTATTATAATATAAAATTATAAATTTAACATCAATGGATCATATACAGGATAAATTAAAAAGAACATCTTTAATTAAAAAAGATTAGAGATATTGGAAAGAAAGAAAAAGAGAGGGACACACGTAAACCCATGAATGGAGTTCCTTTTTATTTATGCATTTTTTTTTATCTAATTTTGGCTCCTTGTTATCCTGTTTTTCTCTCTCCTCTACCTTTCTGTTTTTTTCCTCTGTCCTCTGATCTCTCCCTGTTTTCAGGCGATTTCCGGGTTTCCTTTCCAAAACCCTAAATTCTCATTTTCGAATTCTATCTATCTTTCATTGCTTTAATCAGCAATCAATCTTCTCAAGTATAAGTAAATAGTCACTCATATTTTTTAATTAATTAATACTAATAATTCCATATTATTTTCCCACTATTTGTATCATTATTTCATTCGTGATAATAAGGAATACTTATCATTATCCTTAATTTGTAACTTAACCCGTGAATTTTACTTTTTAATATTTTCGTGGGTTGCAGTCAAAGTTAGAAAAAAAGGGAAAAAATTTGAAATTTGTTCTTTTTGTTTTTAATTTTTCAATTTCTGTCTTGCCCAAACGTTTCCCTAGTTGTCGTTGTGTTTTTTTCGGTGTTTTTGTTTCGAGGGAAAAAACGCGGAGAAGGGGAAATATTTTGGAGGCAAGTTTTGTTTTCTGGTGGTTGTGATTTGGATTGTTTCGGCGAGGTTAAGGATATCTATCTGTTAAAAAAAAACTGATTTTTGCCTTATTTTTTCAAAAAGAGGATCTTTTTGTTTTGGTTCTTGATGGTGGAGGAAGGGTGTGATGATTGAATTTAAGGGTGGATTTGAAGAATCAGTGGTGACCCTTTTGTTGTTGTGTTTGTGGATAGCTGTTATTTTCATCTCTTTGGTTTTGGGGATGAGTAGAAATGATGGCCAGAAACAACGGCACCTTCTTCATGGAGGTGTTGCTGCTGGTACTGGTGGTAAAACCAACAGCAATGGCTTTATTCCCGGCTCCTTTCGTACTTTCTCTGGTTACCTGAAGATTGTTTCATCTGGTGCTTCTACCGTTGCTCGGTCAGCTGCTGCCTCTTTTGCATCATCGATTTTGGATAAGCATGATGTTGCTGACCGTGATCGGGTATGTATGAGTGACCTATAACTTGTGGAACTAGAAAATAGTAACTTGCTTGCTCATCATGGCTGTCAATTTTATGAATTGCAGCTTGCTTCCTTGTATTCATGACATAAGATATTTGTGGATTGGAATTAGATTAATTATTTGCTTTTATTGCTCATTCTATCTTGTCCAATTGGATTTGGTTTTCCCAAACATAGTTTATGCAATTCAAGTTGAGGAGTAATTGTTGTTACTGTTAGTTCATTCTTGGGAGGATCTCATGTCAGATGCAAGGTGTACAGGGTAGAGTTTGAAGTTAAATATGGGAGAATTAACGGATTAGATATTTTAAAATACAAGCACCTGATTGTCAGATTGGATTCTCTTACCATTTGAGTTTTACTCTTTGAAGTGCAAACTTGCACTGTACAGAATAGATATTTATACTTTAGATACGATGAGTGATGACTATGATTTTTTTTTCAGTTCCTTTAGTAATAATTATTATTTTGAATTTGTTGCATGCTAGTTTTCACATATAGAAGTGTCGTGTACGTTCTTTTAATAATTGAACATCTATATGTGCAATTTCTTATGGCAATGAGGATGTCATCATTTATCCCAGTAGGTCAGCAGGAGTGCACTTGTTGGGGTATATGGCCTCTAGTTTGTAAAGTTCTTGAGCATGCTTGCAATGTTCATTCAATAGCAACCCCCAGTCAAACAGAATGTCTTAAAAGATGAAATTTAGAATAGGTTTTATTAAGAAAGAAACATAAAGTGTATTTTGCTAATCAGGTTTTATGAATTTTCTTATCAAGGAGTGGGTTATTTATTGGAAAGAGGCATCCAATTGGTATATATATTTTTTTTTGCTTTCTAATAGAAGAAATTAATTAAGAGAGGAAAACATTACAATGAAATTTGTTGACTAGGGATTCTCCCTAACTTATAAGTGGACCAATATGGAGGAAAAAACACAAAGGGATCTAAGCTGCACAATCTGTTGGAAAAAAACCCTCTAGAGGACCATGAGCTATACACCAAATAGTGAAATGCGTAATATTTATTCCAAATTAGCTGTTCTACCAAAGAAACCTCATTACAGATATGAGATCTGTACTCTAGCAATGTTAAATTGTAGCATAGTATCACTGTAAGAATTTAGCTCCACTGTTTTGTGCATCAACCATCAGATACTAGACATAGTGCTTTTACTCAACTAAATGTACTGTTCTGTTCTGTGTGTGATGTCGCTGAACATCCATCAAATGCACCCATGAGTTCTTTCTAATGTGACAGTTTCTGAAGTAAAAATAACAAAGCTGGACTTTTTGGTAGTATTGTGTGATAGATTTAATGTTCTTATGTAATTTATTATTTACCAAGTATCCTTATGTTTTGGAACTATTGGGCCTTTTAATCTTTTGCCATTGTATAAATGGTGCCACCTATTCTTATATTTCATATATTTATTTCCTTATGTTAAATGGATGTTTGTTTAGGAGGGACGTATTCTATATATGATTTTCTTATCTGCCCTTTCATGCTTTTGGCTCTGATTTCTGTTTGCTTAGTTACTTATTTAATATTGAAATTTGGTACATTATTTTTCTTTTTTCTTTGTTACATATTTCAATTTGGTGTTAAGATTGAGGTGACAATTTTCAATTACTTCCAAATATGTATAGGTTATTTGGGCTGGGTTTGACACATTAGAGGGCCAGGGAGAAGTTATTAGACAAGTACTTCTTCTAGGCTATTGGTCTGGCTTCCAGGTTTTGGATGTTGATGATTCAAATAATGTCTGTGACCTAGTTTCCAGAAACGATGGCCCTGTTTCTTTTATGCAAATGGTACCAAGTCCAACTGTATTGAAGAAACTGGAGGACAAGTTTGTAGACAAGCGTCCATTGTTGGCTGTATGTGTGAATGATTTCTTGGCAGGAGGAGGCAATATACGTGAGGGTTTGGTTGCCACTTGCAATGGGGGCACTTTAAACCACCATGACCAAGTGAATGGAAACTATCTGCCAACTACTGTTCAATTTTATTCTATGAGGTCTCAATCATATATTCATACACTAAACTTTAGATCAGTTGTTTATTCTGTAAGATGTAGTTCTCGAGTAGTTGCTGTTTCTCTTTCCACCCAGGTACACTTTCTAATATCTATGTTAAGTTCCTCTAAATTTGTTTTACTCTAATGTTTAATGGTATCTTTATTTTGCAGATACACTGTTTTTCTCCCACAACTTTAGTAAGGGAGTATATTTTACATACCAATCCTATAGCAATGAGTTATCCTGGTTCGGGAGGCATTGGATTTGGACCACTGGCAGTGGGTCCTAGATGGCTGGCCTATAGTGGAAGTCCTGCTGTAATAGCCTCTTCTGGGCGTGTCAGTCCACACCATTTGACACCTTCTGCAAGCTTTCCTGGTTTTTCTTCAAATGGGAGCTTGGTTGCACACTATGCCAAAGAGTCTAGCAAGCATCTTGCTGCTGGGATTGTGACCCTTGGAGATATGGGGTACAAGAAGCTTTCTGGTTACTGCTCAGAACTTCTCCCAGATAACAGTGGTTCTATACAATCTGTAAATTCTAGCACAAAAGGAAATGGAATCATTCATGGCCATTCAACAGATGTGGAAAGTGTTGGGATGGTAATAATGGTTCTTTGTAATAATTTTTCATTCACTTGTAATTCTACACATATGTGCTTGATTATCTTCTATGACAGCATCTTCCCTGTCTTTGGTTGTACACACCTGGTCTTTCCTTACTATTGGCTCAAATACTGTTGCAAACATAGTTGTCGTTCTGAAAATGACAGTCTAGTACAATTTTTCAATTGCTCAAGAGTTTTGCACTGTGTATCATCTCAAGTTGGATTCTTGCATGTATATTTTGGTCTTGGTTACTCTTGTACAATATGGCAACTGATGCTAATACTGTTAATATTTTTATTTTACTATCATAACTTATTATTCTCTTTCAGGTCATTGTAAGAGATATAGTCAGTAAAAATGTCGTTGCCCAATTTCAAGCCCACAAGAGTTCCATTTCAGCTTTATGCTTTGATCCTAGTGGGACCATCTTAGTGACTGCTTCTGTTCAGGGGCATAACATTAATGTTTTTAAGATAATGCCTGGATATGAGACAGTGTCTGCATCTGATGCTGCCCCTTCTTATGTTCATCTCTACAGGCTGCAACGAGGCTTGACAAATGCAGTGAGTTCATCTTCCTGCCCAGTCTTTCTTTGGAATAATACTTGTTCATTTTTTATTTTCAAAATGCATCAATAAGTGGTCGAGACCTTTTCTAAATCTGTGTTTGACTTTTCAGGTTATTCAAGATATTAGTTTTAGCATTGATACCAGGTGGATTATGATTAGTTCCTCAAGGGGCACTAGCCATCTGTTTGCTATAAATCCTCAAGGAGGACCTGTAAATATTCTGTCATGTGACAATAGTTTAACAGAAAAAGATGGTTTGAATGTTATGCCTAATCAAGCAGTTCATTGGCCTCGTAGTTCAGCTGTAGAAATTTGTAAACGGCAGAGCTTCTGTGCTGCTGGTCCTCCGATCACACTCTCTGCTGTAAGCAGAATTAGGAATGGATCTAATGGATGGAGAAGCACGGTAACTGGTGCTGCTTCTGGGGCTATTGCTTCTTCTTTCCATAATTTTGAAGGCAGAAGTACCTTGGACGTTAATGGGAACTATTCCAAGGAAAAGTATCATCTATTTGTCTTTACATCCACAGGTTCAATGATACAATATGCTCTGCAGACAATTAACTGTCAAGATTCAGGTGTTGTTTCTGGATTAGTGCCTGCACATGAGTCTGCCCCTCTGACTGATGCAAGAGTAGTTGTTGAGCCTATCAAGAAGTGGAATATAAATCGAAGATATAGTTGGAGAGAGGGAGAAGAAAATATCGACATTTATGGAGACAATGGAGTTTCAGACATCGATAAAGTATATTCGGAGGACGTAAAAGATAATATCATCAGCCCTAAAATGAAGAATGTATCTGTGAAATTAAATTCATGTTCTGAGAAAGAACATCATTTGTATATTTCAGAAGCTGAACTGCAAATGCATGAAGCTAAGACACCATTGTGGGCAAAGACTGAGGTGTGTTATCTTAAAACTTGAGAATGCAATTTTTTAATGTTTTTAAAACATTATAATGCTTGAAAGTTTGACATTTAAACATGTGATTCTGTTTCCGACCAGATATATTTTCATTCAGTGGCTAAAGAGGATACTTTGATGATGGATGAAAAGGCTGCTTCTGGAGGGGAATTTGAGATTGAAAAGATCCCGACTCGCGTGATAGAAGCTAGGTTGAAAGACTTGGTTCCAATTCTTGACTTTATTCAGACTTCAAAATTTCAATATACAAGGTTCGATTGACTAATTAGTCTACTTGTTAGTTATTATTAGGTAGGCCAAAAGGTTTGGGCTGTGGATATTGCGTGCTCTTTATTATTTGGTTGTAATGACATTTCCTCACTTTCAAAAGCTTCTATTGTTTTTCCATTAACTCTCTGCATTCAAGGAGACAGTTTACTTATATAAATGAAAAAAATATTTTCTTACAGGACTCCTGCTGTGGAAAACAAGTTGAATGCACCATTTTTGCATCAAAATTCTAAGTTGTTTGAAAAGGGAAGGATTTCACCAGGGAGTAGATCTCCTGGTTGTATGACTAATTCTGGTGGAAATATTGCTGAATTTAATGGTGGCTTTGAAGGAAATGAGTGGGATGAGGGTTCGATTCCAGCAGAAGCAGAGGGTCTTGTAAATAACAATAACACCCTTAAACCAGATACTAGGCCAGAGACTGTAAATAATAGAAGAGGGCACATAGAGATGGATGTTCATCACATGTTTGTAAATAGTGACAGAAAAGGCCTGAAACTGGAGAATCCCCATGAAGAAAAAGAAGGGGATTTTGATTGAAGGTAGTAGTTATATTTTAATTTCTGATATAGATTTGTCAAAACATTAGTTTCTGACATAATTAAATTGATTTACTAAATCGATCAAATATTTGTGATATTACTGACCAATAGTCTGGCTGTTTATATGTGTAATTGAGCTATGGTTGCTAATAATTGAATGTAATTTTCTTTCTTTTCATAGGCATGAAATATTCTTTCATTTCGCACCGGGGGCTGTTAACTTTGTTGGTTATAGTTGAAGAGGTATAGAGAAGTTTGAGTTGTAAGGGCTTGACTGCTATACCAAAATGTGGATATTACATTGGGATTCTTCAGTTGACTTTGTAAATAACAGATAAATTCATATAATAAATAATTAGCTTTGATGGATTTAGTTTTCTTAATAGAATGAATGTGTAAAGAAAGTAAGGATGCTTCCATATTCTACCACTTTACACTTCTACTAAGGATTCAATTCAGTTGTAATATCCAGTGTAAATAATAGCACCACCTTGTATCTTATCTTTTGCCTTTCATTCTATTTAATTACATTGGTTTTTTATAAGATAGTTGTGTGGATTGGTTTCTGTTACGAAGTGGACTCAATCTCATAAAATCGGTTTATGGGGTGAGGTTTGTATTCCCACTTATATACAATCGGCTTATGGGATGAGGTCTGTACTCCCACTTATATACAATGAAATATTTCCATTTCTAGTAATGTGAGATCTCCAATACTTTTCATATTTTTCACTCTTTTATTTTCTCCATCTCTCTTTCCATGCTATCAAACTCATCCTTAAGTAGTACAAGGTTCAAGAACTATGATTAATTTGATATTAAAAATAATTGTATTAGTTAAATAATGTATAAGATAATATTAAAGAATTATAATTTCTTAATTTGATAACACTAAAATTAAAAGTGGCATATTTTACAAGTTTTTAATATTAAAAATTATGTATACAAAACTATTATATGATAATATTTACGTCTTGGGTTCAATGATATAAAATATCGCTTTTTAAAAGTAAGAAGTTTGAATTAAAAACAAAATGACAAAAAAAATGTAGTTTTCTTACAATTTTTAAGGAGAATGTCAAAATAATATTGCATCAAGAATTTTTCATCGAAAAATATTTTTCTAAAGAAGTATTTTTCTTAACACGTTGAAAATTGATTTTTAATTCCTTTTTTTCTATATTAATATATTTTTAATTTCTTTTTTTCTATATTAATCTATCAATTTTCAGCCTAGTTCAACAGAAGATATGTTATTTTATTTGAATAAATTTAATATTAAATAATTTCAATAAAGTATATGTAAATAGTTTATGTAAAAGATGGTATGTAAATTGTACGGGTATCGGACGAGTAATCCACTTGGCGATCGTGTCAAAACACACTTTAAAGTACTTATCACTTAATAAATGACAGCAATGACAGTTATGAAAATTCTTTATGGGTCATAATCATGCCTACTTAATGCGGGTGACATATCCAAGAAATCAACTAAGCACTGATTAACTGAAAGATATTGAAGATATTCTCCAAATATTAAATATATAGATATATCAATATATCTATCTATAAATCAGGGATCACCATACACATCAGTTAACAACTAATATTCGACCCATCATAACAAAGGCCCTTGATTGAACATTATAAATAAACCATTGACAGAGGTGTAAGGTACGCTTTAATCAGTTTTACAAATATACATAGAGTACTTACTTATCGTCGGAATACCTTTTTCTAGTCATCCCCGATCGAGCACCAACAGTTAGAGGAGGAGACATGAAGGAAGGAACAAGGAGACAATCGACACATAAGCAATTGTACAATCAGATCCAGGTACTATCTAATGTTGAACCAAGTGGTGTTCAAGCTTTGAAGAATCCAAACTCTTTGAAGGATGTTGAAGCCTTGGCTGTGCTTGGTGTTGCTGTGCTGGTTTAGTATAGTTCTGGGGTAGTTTGAGTATTGTAATCCACCCCTTGATCGAATCTAAAGCATAAGCATCTCAATCTTTGTGAAAGTAAAATGTTTTCAAACTAAGTTAAAACAACTAATTGTTTTGTCGAAACAACTGATTCTTTATACTTAGATGTTTTGAGAAAAGATTGAAAACTGTTTTTGAAATGGTTGAATTGTTAAGAACCAAAACAACCGATTGATTCGAAGAAACAACCGATTGTTTGTTTTGGGACCATAACAGAAAAACTGTTTTATCTTTGACTGAGCTTTAAATGATTTAACTGCTTATGCTCCAGTCATTAAATGCTTTGACCAATCTTTTAATGCAATTTAAGAGTTTGTTAAGATTTGATAACAAACTACATCTTTGAATATATTCAGAAAAACAGATTTGTAAAACTAGAATTTTGAATAGAGTTTTCTGAGTTTTTCAAAGAGCTGAGATTGCTGAAACTTTGTGATTGATCAAAGTCTGTGGAATAGGATTCTGCTTGTATTGATTTCAGATTATCTTCTGTAACAAGTGTAATCCTTGTACTCTGTGAAACAAGTTTCGTTTCTGTGTTTGCTGAGATTGGCTGTGTGTTCTTGAGGGGATCAATATCAACAATCTTGATGTTGGTGTGTTGGCCAAGAAGAGTGTGTTTCTTGAGGTGTTTAAGGTCATTCTCTTGGTTGTTGTGTAAGTGATCAAGTTGTGATTGCTTAGTGGATTTCCTCAGGGTTTCTGAGAAGACTGGATGTAGCTCTGGATTTGAAGTGAACCAGTATAAATTTCTGTGTGCAATCTCTCTATCCCTAACTCTTTAAATTCAGTTTTGATATTTGTTAACTGGTATAAACAATCGATTGTTTCGTTAAAACAACTGATTGTTTTTACTAGTATTGTGCCTTTTGCTTTATGTTTTGAAAAACTGATTTCTTAATCAAGGTTTTCTTGAAGTATTTTCATTCTATGCTTAAAAGTTTACAAAAACCCTCTTTAAACTATTCACCCCCCCTCTCGTTTAAAGCCATATATTCTAACATCTAAGCCCACTTTACCTATACAGGTACAATTGGCGCCCACCGTGGTGCCGAGATAGGATTCAATTTCAAGCAAGCAACAATGGTGTCAACAAGGAACGCATGCAACAACGATCAGATCACTGAAGAGCAGATTGCCATGTTTCAAAACACTCAAAAAAGAAATGGAGGAGATGCGTAAAAAAGGCATCGAAGATCAACGGATGAAGAAGAAGAAGTGCGCCTTCTCAAAGAGAAGAACAAAGAATTGAAACGAAAACTCAACGGAACCGATCGAGGAGAGCAATCTTGGTCGGGCAATCACACTAATTAGGAAAACATGGTGACTACTCGAACGCAAACTCAACAGGCGTCTCGACAAACCGAGCAGGCTCGCACGACCAATGATGATGATGGTCCAAAAGGACATCCTTTTACTGACGAAATCATGGTGGCATAGTTCCCTTCCAAATGGAAGAGACTCAACATCAAACTCTATGATGGTTCCACAAATCCGGACGAGCACCTGAATGTTTACAAAACATAGATGAATCTCTACACCACAAACAAGGCAGTATGGTGTAAGGTCTTCCCACTTCTCTCCAGGATGGGGCGCTCAGTTGGTTTACCTAACTCCCACCAAACTCGGTGGACAGTTTTAAAACTCTATCAGCAAAGTTCAACACTCAATACGCAACAAATCGACCACACCATATGTCATCCATAGCTCTCCTCAACATCAGGCAGGAGAAGGGGGAACCCTTGCATACATTCATGGAGAGATTTAGCAAAGTCTCTCTAAGCATCAAAACCTTCATGCCATAAATAGCCATGTATCACTTGATTTCGGCGCTCCAACCCGGCTAGTTCACCAATAATCTGATAAAGAAACTGGTCAAGAATCTTGACGAATTGCGAATTTGGGCCACCAAATTCATGCAAATTGAGAAGTTATGCAATTTCCACAAAAGTTTTCGGGCTGAAAGTGGAGGAGATAAGGGAAAGGAGAATGATCGGGAAAACCGATCCACGACCGATCGATTTGACTGATTCAGGGAAAACCGATGTCCTCGGTTCCATACTTATACCACATTAAATGTTGTGAGGGATAAAATCATGGATGAAGCCTTACAGGCAGAACTACTCCTGACCTTGAAAAAGTTACAAAGTCCGAGAAATGTCGATATGTCCAAACATTGTCGGTACCATCGTAACTTCATACATACGACCGAAGGCACTCTAGCACTGAAGGACAAAATAGAGGAGCTTATATAAGTCAATTATTTGCGCAAGTTTGTTCAAACAAACAGGAGCTCGTATCAATCCCCCACAAAGGGAAAGGTACCCTTCCAGAAAGCGGAAGGATCAGTACATACGACGTGGTCGAGAAGGATCATGTCGTTTTGAAGATGACCAACGCCCTATCAAACAACAAAGAAGGAGCAAAAGTCCTGTACGACGAGGTTGGCCTCAAAGCGAAAGTCCTCGGTGGACGATTGTTCGAGACGCGACGTCCGCGAGGTCATAAATACCATCGTCAACGGAACCCCGCACGGAGGTAGTAATTGAAGGGAGGGACGATCACATCGAAGTTCTTCTCTAGAAAGAAGAAGTCCCAAACATTGTGTGGGCAGATAAATACTATCGTTGGAGGATTTGCAGAGGAAGGGTGTTCCAGTTCCGCCCGTAAGAAGCACCTTCAGGACTAACCGAGAATTCCCCCAATTCTTTTTACAGATGACGATTTTACTGTTATCGATCCTGCTCAAGACGATCCCATAGTCATCACCGTAGAGATCAATAAATTTGCCATCACCAAGGTCTTGGTGGATCAAGGCAGCTCGGTCGACATTTTGTACTGGAAGACTTAAAACAAATGGGATTCCATAATCAGAAAACCAACCCTATGACGATCAAATTGTTGGGTTTTCCAGAGAACGAGTGGACACGCGAGGTTTCATCAACTTGTATACCACATTCGAAGAAGGTAGATATCTTTGCAAAACCATAAAAATCAGATACCTTCTGGTAAATGCAAACACTTCCTAAAATATATTGCTTGGTCGTTCGTCCATTAACTGTCTGAAAGCAATAGTGTCCACTCCACACCTTGCAATGAACTTTCCTTTGAAAGTAGGTGACATGGTTATTGTCCATGTTGATCAAAAAACAACTCGCGAATGTTGAGTCGCAAGCATAAAAGTCGAACCAACTAGTCGACTTTATAGGGCATCGCCGCGCGGACGATCAACTGGAAGAAGAGGACGCTTGCCAGGATCTAGAGGGTCGATCAAAGATTGGTCACGAGAAAGAAATCCCCAAATAAAAAGCATATGGTTGCTTTGGTCGACTTTGACCATTGGCTGGACGAGGCCCGCATCGAACTACCTTCGCCCGTTATCCCTACTTGATGAAGAACATGTAACACACATGGGGACTTCCTTGAAGCCGAACGACAGTAAACAGATAAGCCAAACATTAATTGATAATGCTGATTTGTTTGCTTGGACAACTTCAGATATGCCCAGAGTGAGTCCGGACATCATTACACATCGCCTTTCCGTCTACAAAGAGGCCAAACCTATTGCCCAAAAGAAACGCAAGATGGGCAAAGAAAAGAGGCAAAAAAATTAGTAAAAGTTGGCTTTATCAAGAAAGCACACTACACCACCTGGCTGGCTAATGTGGCATGGTTAAAAAGTCAAATGGCAAATGGAGAATGTGCATTGATTACACCAACCTTAACAAAGCCTGTCTGAAGGATTCTTACCCTCTACCAAGCATCGAACGCCTAACAGATGGAGCGACTGACCACAATATCTTAAGGTTTTTTGGATGCACACTCTGGATACAATCAAATCTAGATGCAACCATGAGATAAGGAAAAACAACGTTCATGATTGACTGTGACAACTTCTGCTATAAGGAAAAAACCTGTTTTCTATTTATTGAATCTTATACTATTGTTCCTTGTTGGTTTGATATTCGTCCTTTGGGACAAATTACTACTTCTGACATGGTACACTTGCAGAAAAATAGTCATCAAGTTTTTGGCGTCGTTGTCGGGGAACAATTTAAATTTTGAGTACAAATTCTTAAATTTTGTGAATATTTTAATTGTTTTTGTTTTCTTTATTGTTTTAATTTTTTTTATTTACATATTTGTTTTATTTTATTTTCATATTTATTTTGAATTTTTTTATTTGCTTTCAATTTTGATTTTTAAAAGTTTATTTTTTTACTGTTAGTGATTCCTTGTGCTAATCCTTGAGTGAGTTGTCTTATTTGATATTAAAAGGAAGCTAACAAAGACCAATTATTATTTGAATAAGAGATTGAAAAGGCAGCTAGAAGAAACAGGGAGACAAAGAGAAAAGGAAAACAAGGAGACACTAGAGAAGAATCCTCAATCACTTCTTCCTTTCCCATTAGTATTTCTCAGGAATAAAATAACATGGCTAAAGAGAAAACACCACCTCCTAAGAGAACACTTGGAGATTATGCCATGTAGCAGGGGCCAAGGAATTTTTCTAGTATTGCAGTACCTTCTACCACCAAGGCCTAGGAGATAAAAATCAGTTCCCATCAATTTACAACAATGGACCATGAAGATCCATATACACATTTGTCTACATTTTATGAATTGGAGGGAGTAATGGGCTTTCAATCAAGTGGTATTGAAGTTGTTTATATGTGTTTCTTTCCCTTTTCATTGGCAGGAAAGGCTAAAGAATGGCTCAAATCACATCCAAATTAGAGTCTCACTAGTTGGAAGGATGTAGAGGAAAAAAATTTACAAATATTTTTTTTCCATTATCTCACTATATTAAAGAAAATTCAGATATTTCTATGTTCAAACAAGGAGCGGATGAAGCCTTCTGTGAGACATGGGAGAGAATCAAGGTGATGATGAGAAAATTTCCAAATCATGAGTTTGAAGACATTGCTCAATTGAGCATCTTTCATAAGGGTCTCAAATTTGATACCAAGATGCTTCTACATGCTACAGTTGGTGGTACAATGATGGTGATTGACACAGAGAAAAAAACAAAGATTATTGATGCATTGGCATCAACATATTATCAAGCCCAAAATGATAGACAAAATGAGCTAAAGAAGGGGATGATGGATCATAATACTTCAAATGCACTTTTGGCTCATAACAAAAATTTGACACAACAACTTGAGGCATTAGCTCCACAAATAGCTAAACTACCACAACAATTACAAGTTGTGCAATCTTCTCAGAGTCAAAATCAATCAATAAGGTATGATTTTTTATGGAGGTGATCATCCCAATGGTCATTGTTCTTACCAAAATAATTCATATGAAGCAAAAGTAGATTACATGGGCAATCAGGGAAAGCAATAATAATTATTCTCAAGGTTGGAAAAGAAATAAGAATCAAAATTTTGGGTGGAAACAAGATAGTGGTCCATTTAACAAGCAAGGTCATTTCCAACAATAACCACCCCTCTGTCCTTTAGTTCCTGAAAGATTGAACAAATTTGAAGATACCTTGAAAAATTTCATGAAAGCTGCTCTAGCCAGTCAAGAGAACAATATGGAGGCAATCAGAAATTTAGAAATGCAGATAGGAAAAATTGCCAAACAATTGGCAGAGAGACATAGTGGTCAGTTTTTAGCCAACACACAAACCAATCCAAAGGAACAACACAATATAATTACCATTGAAAGTGGTAAAATAGTAGGAGGAGGGGATGGTGTAGTGTGCTTTCTTGATGGAGAGGGAGAAGAATAGGATTTAGGAGGAAAAAAAAGAGTGAAAATAAAGGGAAAGGTGTTCCTTTAAAATATTTACCATATCCTCATGCTCCTTCAAAAAAAGATAAAGAGAGACAATTTTTTATAATTTGCATTCTAATATTTCTTTTGCAGAGGCTCTGGAGCAAAGGCCAACTTGTGAAAAAATATATAAAGGAGTTGGCAAAAAAGAAAAGAGCTTCATTGATGAAAGGAATATAAAGATGGAGGTTGGTTGCAATGCTATCATTAAAAAAAACTTGCCCCTAAAATCTAAAGATCCAACAAAATTTTACTATCCCAGTAACCATAGGTGTTTTATTTGTGGATAAGGCTTTATTGGATCTAGGGGCAAGTCTAAATTTAATGTCTTTAGCTATGTTGAAGAAAATAGGCGATTTGGAGATTAACACCACCAAGATGACATTACAATTAGCTGATAGAGTAACCAAGTATCCATATGGTGTGTTCGAAGATGTTCTGGTTAAGGTGGATAAATTCATATTTCCCGTAGATTTTGTTGTAATGGACATAGGAGAAGACATGGAAGTTCCTCTAATACTTGGCAGACCCTTCATGAAAACAACTAAAGTTGTTATTGATATTGATAAGGGAATGTAGAAAGTGTGAACTCAAAATGATGAGGTAACTTTTAATATTTTTGGTTTGAAAATTTTTAATACAGGGGAAGATTGCTTACTGAGAGATGCAATAAGTATATTTTATTTTTTATTGGTTGATTTTATTTTTTGTTTTGAGTTTTGTTGATAAATTCATGTTTTTGCATAAATTTCAAAAAATATTGTGTAGGGAAACTCGCTCATGTGTGATATAGCTCACCTAGGCGAGTTAAGAAATTTAAAAAGGGATTCTCTCTGGAGTACTATTGCCCAAGCGAGACAACGATTGCTTAAGCGAGATTCCACTAATATAATCTCGCCTGGGCGAGATACAACTCGCTTGAGTTAGTTTGACGGTCCAAAAGTGTGTAATTGAGGGCAACCTAACCCCTATAGGCCTCCAAATCAGTTTAGAGCTTATGTAGCTTGGCCTAGGGACAAATTATATTATTCAGGGGGCAGATACAACAGATGAAGCATAACCATCTACAGTTGTAGATGAGAAGGATGAATTGCTAAGAAGAGAAGACTGAGCACTAAAGCATAACAAAAACATGGTTTTATCTTTCTAGTTATTTCTTTTCAGTTGTTTAAATTTTCTTGTATTTTATTATTGATTTGTTTTCTAGTTTTATTTTTCTTAAATAATAAAAATTGCAATATTAAATTGAATTATGGAAAAAAAAATATTAATCAGAATTTGTGTGTGAATATTAAACAGTGAAATGAATTAGACGCATATTGGAAAATAAAATATGATTGAATCCATATTCAAATATGGTTGAAATTAGGATACATGAAAAATTAACAGGATGATTGATTAGAACATAGAATGGCAAAACAATAAGGAAAAGACTAATTAAACCAAGTGAGTGTGTGAACCTTAAACAGTTTTGAGAGATTTACTGATAAATTAATAGTTGTGGTTGCTTAATTTTTATTTTATGTTACATCATAAAAGAGCATGAAGACGATTGATACCTTTGTGTTAATTAGGAACCCAGGGCAAAATAGTCAACCTTTTCTTAAATATAATTCATTTTTTTAATAACCCTTTTTGAGCCAAGAATTTTTGTTATTATTGCACCCTAAACCTTGAGTGATATATTTTCCTACCCATTAGCATGTGTAAGGAAGGAAAACATAGATTCAATATATATATATATATATATGTTGGTTCTAGTTCTTTAAAATGTGCATTTTGTTATCTAAAAAACCAATAATTTTTGGAAACCCAACCTCATTATAAACTTGTAAAAAACCTTAAGATTCATGTTTTTAATATGATTGTGATATCAAGATGAAATGAAAAGAAACTGTGATTTCATAGGATTCAATGAAAATAGAGAGAAACACTTACTTGTGAGCATATGAGAAGAAATTCATTGATGAATTGTCATTTTATTGTTTTAGTATATGATCCCCTAGAAGTTGATTGTATCTATATTTTGTTATACTTAAAGTTGGAAGCAACATAAGTTTCTAACTTAATTTATTCTTTAGTGAATAAAGCAGTTTTGATATTTAAATTCAAATATGATTTATTTATATTCATTTACTATTCTTGAGGACAAACAAGATTTTAGGTTGGGGGGAGTTGATAAGTGTCATATTTCAGTAATTTTTCATATTAAAAGACAAGCACTTATGGATATTTATTGATAAAATAACTATAATTTAACCCCTAATTTATTAATTTAAATTTTTTTTACATATTTTGTGATTATAATATGAATAAGAACGATTTATTCCCAAATTTGTGTTAATTTCAGGATTCTGGACGAAAATGAAGATAAAAGGGCTAAAGGGGAATATACAAGATGAAAAAGGAAAGCTCGAATGCTAAAACATTTGCCCCAACTCGCCTAAGCCAGAAGCACTCTAGAGGAACTCGCCTAAGCGAGCCCAATCACGCTCAGGCAAGATCACTACAGAAAAGTTGAGCTTTTTCTTGTCCAACTCGCCCAAGCGAGCCTAATCACGCCTAGGCGACAAGTCACTTAGCCCACACCCAACTAGGTTAAGTATGAGGCATGAGACATAACCATAGACATTATTGGGAGAATAGGAGGTGATAGAAAACACTAGAGGAGGCAACCGTCAAGGAGAAACATCCTCCTGAATCTTCTTTTCTTGCTTTTCATGCTTGTAATGTCCAACATGAGTGGCTAATTCTACCCTTTGGGATTGCGAGTAATCTATTGAAACCCTTTATGTACTAAGGTGATATTTAAACATAATATTTTGTTCTTGATTGATTATTGGTATTGTCATTTTATTCTTAGTGCTTGTTTTATCATGATTTTGATCCTTAGATTTGACTGAAAAATACTTCTAAGCATCTAGCTTAAATGATAATGCTTAACATATTTAAATGTTAGGAATAGATTTGAAATATTAATTGCTATCAACATATGATACGAAGTTTTTATAAATATGTGAGGAATCAATACTTAGGAGACTGACTATCTTAATAATTTTATTGCGCAGGGGGTTGCAGAATCAAGGGGGGAACATGAGGCGGAGCTCACCCAACAGGCTGAAAACTTCAAGAAAGCTGAGGCTGACCTGATTGAGGACGTTATCGATGCGTACGCTGCGGGGTTCGAGGACGCCCTTGCTCAGGTTGCAAGTGCGCACCCTGAGATGGACGCCTCGCCCTTCGCGACGTCGAATCATGTTGTGGATGGGCATATTGTGCCCAAGGCACCACCATCCTAAGCTGTATTTGGTCTCCCAGCAAACAATTCCTCTTTTATTTATGAATGCTTTATTTACTTGCAACTGTTTGTTTAGATGCCTCAAATCTTTAACTGTTTTAACTTCCTCGATCTTGATCTGTTTGAATGCTACTCTTCTATTTCGCTTAACTTGCGTTCTTCGTCTCTGATCATTAACTGTTGCACTTCGTGTTAATGCTTCCAACAATGCCCTCGGCAAACGCTTGAACCTTAGGTAGCACGCTTCCCTACCCCATTCTACCGCATACTCTTCATTAGGTAGCGGGGGTTTACATACTAACCTGAACTGACCTCATGAAGGAGGATTTCACTGATGAACCACCTCGTTCAACCTTAGCGCTTTCACTCGAGGGGGGAGGTGTTCTCCGTGGACTTACCTTCCCCACACCCGAGACCTCTAACGCAAGGGAACGGGTTCGTATCTGACCTCATCTTCACTCAAAGGCGAGGAGGATTTCACTGGTGAACCATCTTGTTCAACCTTGGCATTCTCACTCGAGGGGGGGGGGGGGGGTGTTCTCTACGAACCTACCTTTCCCATTCTCGAGACCTCTAACGCAAGGGAACGGGTTCGAAACTGACCTCGTCTTCGCTCAAAGGCAAGGAGGTTGGTCGCATTCCATGTACGAGGAATCGCGCCTCCCTCCGGCGTCTCAAGCCTGTACGCTCCATTCCAAAGGGCCTCTGTCACTCTGAAAGGACTAGTCCACTTGGGGGCAGCTTGTTCTCCAGCTGATACGGGTGGGCCTTCCGCATCATCAGGTCGACAACCTGGAACTGGCGAGGCTTCAGCTTCGAGCTGTGCTTGTACTCCACCCTTCTCTTCAATGCTTCAGCTTTGATTCTTGCTTCCTCCCTGACTTCATCCAGTAGGTCCAGGTTCACCTTTCTTTCTTTGTTTGACTCTTCAGCCACGAAGTTCAGGAAGCGTGGCGAGCTCTCCTGGATCTCCACTAAAATCAATGCGTCCGAACCATACACCAAGTTGAAGGGTGTCTCTCTGGTGGTGGACTGGGGAGTGGTGTGGTAAGCCCACACAATTCTATCCCACGCTCAATGAGTAAGAAACCCAAGAATTTATCAGCCTCCACCCTGAACACGCACTTCTCGAGGTTCAGTTTCCGTCTGTACTTAGCTATTGTTGTAAATAGCTCTCTAAGTCAACCACATGTTGATCTTTTACCTGTGAGGTCACCACCATGTTGTCCACAAAAGCTTGCACACTTCGCCTTATCATGGGCGCGAGCACTCTGTCCATCAGCCTCTGGTAGGTGGCGCCTGCGTTCTTCAGCCTGAAAGGCATCACTGTGTAACAGTAGCAAGATAGCTCTGTCATGAACGCTGTCTTGCACTCGTCCCTGGGGTGCATCTTGATCTGGTTGTACCCAGAAAAAGCATCCAGGAAGCTGAGCATCTTGCAGCCCGATGCACTGTCTACCAAGGCACCGATGCTTGGTAGAGGATAGGAGTCCTTCGGGCATGCTTTGTTGAGGTCGGTGAAGTCAACACACATTCTCCACTTCCCGTTGGCCTTCTTCACCAAGGCCACGTTGGCCAACCACTCAGGGTACTGGATCTCCCTTTTGTGGTCGGCGCTCAACAACTTCTTCGTCTCTTCTTTAATGACATGCTGCCTATCTTCATTGAACTTCCTTCTTCTCTGGTGGATAGGCCTGACCTTGGGGTCTATGGTGAGGTGGTGGCACAGGAAGTCTGGGTCTATGCCTGGCATGTCCGAGGCGGACCATGCGAAGGCATCCAGATGCCGTGCTATGACCTCGACGATCTGGTCCTGTGCTGCTTGGCCTAGAGATTTGCCAAGCTTGAATGCCCTACCTCCAATCTCCCTCTCCATGACTTCCCCTGTTGGTTTGGGTCGCCTCTCCCAGGCGATCTCTGATGGGGCGACCCCTTCTTCACTTTGTGCCCTGGTGGTAACCATGAACACCCCTCTCTTAGTCTTGAGGTTGTTCTCATAACATCTCTCAGCCTCCTTCTGATCTGACTTGATGGTAATCACCTTTCCTCCCAAGTCAGGCAACTTCATCTTCATGTGCCTCGTCGACACCACCGCCCTCAGCCAGTTCAGCGTAGGTCTACCCAACAGTACGTTATAAGCGGAGGCGGAATTGACGACGAGGTACCTGATATTCTCTGTGCGGGATGCGACACCATCTGTGAAGGTGGTCCTCAGCTCTAAGTGCCCGCGTACCTCCACCTGATCTCCCGCGAAGCCGTACAAACAGCCAGTATAAGGCCTCAGTTGGTCAGGAGACAACTGCAACTTGTTGAAGGTCGTCCAGAACATCACGTCTGTCAAGCTTCCTTGATCCACCATTACACGGTGCACCTTCCTCCCAGCGGTTACTACCGAGATCACCACTGGGTCATTGTCGTGGGGGACGACATCTCGGAGGTTAGTCTTGGTGAAGACAAGGTCGACGTCAAGGGCCTCATCTGCCTCTACCGACATCACCGCTCGGGCATACTTCTTCTGTTGAGAAGCGGTACACCCTCCACCTGAGAAACCCCCAGCAATGGTGTGGATTTCGCCATGCATCGGTATCTCGTGTCCCTGATCTCCTCCTGGCGGTCACGCTCTAGTCTCCCTGTGACTCCACCAAGTAATCTTTCAGGAAACCATTCTTCACTAGCTCGTCTAACTGGTGTCCCAACGCCAAGCAGTTGCGTATGGGGTGGCCAAACGTGTGGTGGAACTCACACCATGCGTTCTTGTTAGGCTCTAACTTCTTGTCAGACTTAGCGTGTATCTTCAATCTCTCCTATATATTGGGAACGTCGATCATGTCCTTCAATTCTACCACGAAGTTGTGCCTTGGTGGCACATTCTCCCTTTTGCGTCCCTTGGTCTGGGGCTTTCTGGGCCCGTAAGGCTGCTGCTTCGCTAAAGCCCTCTTATTTGTCGTTGCCTAATGTTCCCTCAGGGGTTGAGGTCGACCTGGTGCTCGTGGGTGCATGGGAACAACGCATGTGCGCTTCTCGTTGACTTCTCCCTCTGTCGCGATATGAGCCATCGTTCGACGCCTTATCTCGCCGAAAGTTTTGGGGCGGTTCTGGATGAGTGATTTGCTGAAAGGTCCGGGCACGATGCCCTTTCTGAACGCGTGCATCATCATCGTTTTATCCTTGGTGTTTAGCCTCACCACCTATGCCCCAAAACGGTTGAGGAACTCCTTTAGGGACTCTCCCTGATACTATCTTACGTCAAAGAGGTCGTAAGAAATGGGTGGGGGAGCCCAATTCGTGATGTACTTCTCTCTGAACAGCTTAGAAAGTTGGGCGAACGACGTTATGTGGCCATCAGGGAGGCTGATGAACCAATCTATCGTCGTGCCCACCAGCGTGTTCACGAATAGCTTGCACCGCACCGCGTCAGATCCCCCAACTAGCATCATCTGCGTATGGAAGGCCGTGAGAAGGGCATTTGGGTCCTCTACACCTGTGAAGGTGGCTTTAGGCCCCACGAACGTGGTTGGTATCACGACTTCCATGATTGCCTGAGAGAATGGCATTGGGAATTCCCTGGGTGGCGTCGTGGGTTATTGATCTTCCGCCTCACGTTCCCCCTGATTCCGCAACCCCCTACGCAATTCCTCGTTGGTTCTTTGCAATTCTTCATTCCTTGCCAACGACGCAGCCAGATCAATCTGGATGCGTTCTTGATCTGCTCTTGATGCAGCCACCGTTTCTTGGAGAGCCTGCATCGTTTCCAAGATCTGTTGCAGGGTGAGGCTTTCGCCTCCATTTGGTGCAACAGATCGTTGCCTCGTGTTTCTCATCTTTCTTGATCTTTTTCTCGTTCTTGCGAATGGGACAGCGTTTTAAATTGGGTCTCACGGTGGGCACCAAATGTTCTTGCCGGTTGACTCGATTGCCTTCGTGCGTCCACGATGATCACACGCCCAATTATCTCTCCCTTCGTTCGTGCCTTCTTTCGATCAAACACCTGAAATCAAAAAGACAAAGGGCGCCCTAGAGGTCCTTTGCACTCCGACGCTCAAGTCATTGTAGGACTAGGAAACACCAAAGTAAGTTGTGAAAAGCTCCTGTGTAATCTGTGTGTGTGTGTTAGCGTAAAAGTTACGTTTCAATCACGTAAAACTATGCGTACCTTTATTAGGTTTGATACTACCCTTTATATACTCTAGGGTTTCCACTATTTCCGCTAACCATAATTAGGTTTACTGAGGGTGTGCCTTAACACCGCTATCACCCACTCTTAAGGCAATCTAGCGCGTGAGACTCCCTTACTAGAGTGCAGCCTCTGACGGGATGACCACCTGAGTACCAACTTGTGCACCTAACCTCTGGGGCCATCTGTCCTGGGAATGCCCTAGCTGTTCACGTGCCATTCATGCAGCTCACCCTTGGATCGTGACCCCCACGGGTCGTATCTCTTCCAGTGCCTCTTTACTTGTGTTACGCTTGAACGCGCCATCCACACCACACGCATGGACCCCTCGTGATCTAGGCTTCTCCCTAACTGATAACTGGTGTGTGGTCTGGGATCCACCTCTCGTGGCCCAGCTCTCCTGTTTGAGTCACTGATGTTTGATGTCTCATCGCCCTCACTATATTGTCGAGGACACATCAGCGCATCCTAGTGACCGATGCCTGACCACTCTTCGGCACCTTGGCTCACATGTCTTGCGAGACACTGGCCCACACCGCTCGTGGAACCCAGCTTATGTGGTCTCTCACTACTAGCGATCAACGACACCCGAGGACTGGTTGGTACAATATCAATCAAAGATAGAATATTATCATGCTTTTCCAAATACAAAAGAGTGAGAAGGATGAACCCCAATCCTAGGTTTCCTAATTAAATCAACAACTCTTTATTTTGCTTTATTTATATTCTTGCAATCATACATAACAAACTATCAACAAAATTTATTATATAGATTTCTATTTAGTGAATCTTATACTTAAGAATTCAATTGTTCCTTGTGGGTTCAATATTTTTCCTTAGAGACAAATTATTACTTCTGACATGGTAGACTTGTCGTAAAATAGTCATCAGTAATCTTCTCCTAATTATTCTCCAAGGAACCTTCCTTGGAAAGTTTAAACAATTTTCTTTTTGTTGATTGAAGATGCTTCCCTCAATGTTGTTCCCTATAAACTTATTATTTGATGAATCAATTGAAGAATGCATTCTTTACATCCATTTGTTACAACTTCATTTTACTAAAGATAACAAATGAAAGTAAAATTTCAATTGTCTATAGATGTGTGATAAGAGCACAAGTTTCCGTATAATTATACCTTTTTATTGTGTGTATCTTTTGGATACTAATCTAGCCTTGTTCCTCACAACCTTGCTCTGCTTGTCCAACTTGTTTCTGAACACCCATTCTGCACTAATGAATGCTTTGTCCTTGGATGCGTTGACAAGCTGCCAAACATTGTTTTTTTCTAAAATTGATCTAGCTCCTCTTCGTACCCTTTATCCAACTCTCGTCGTTTACTGCTTCATTTAAATTCTTGGGCTCTATTTGAAAAATCATGGTTGTTTGATCTTTCAACGTAGACCTTGTTGTCTCTTCTTCTTATGGATCTTCAATGATGGCATCAACTGGATGGTTTTTTTTGTTAGAGTGGAATTTCTTCCAGTCTCATGTTGGACCACCTAACAACTCTTATGGACGGTTTTGTGTTGTAGAATTTTTTGTAGATCCTAGAAATAAAAATCAACAAGAATTGTTTTTCTCTATTAATTTCTTATCAAACTTATGGTCATTGAATCTATGAATGACTTCCCCAACTACAAAAGTTTTTACATTTGTAAATTCCATAAGCCTTAGATGTTTTAGAATATCCAAGTAAAATTCCTTCATCACTTCTACATTCAAACTTACCTATATTATCTTTAGTATTTAGGATAAAACATTGCACTCCAAAAGAATGGAAATATAATATGTTTGGCTTTCTATTTATCAAGGGTCTAACATAATTTGTTTTCAGTAAATAACATTTTAAGATGCAATTATCATTTAACATCATTTGATTCATTTCTTTTAAAGAATGATTATTGTTCTCGCCGGTTGACTTTCTTGCAGGTTGGCTTTGGTTACAAGCTCTAGCTTCGATCTGTCTCCTCTGGAATCTGTTCTACGTCAACCACCTGCTAACGGGCACCACTTATCTTCAGGTGCTAATAGCATGAAAATATTTTATTTACGTGTGCACCTTTACTCACGGTGTTTCTCTTATTTAACAACTTTATCTTTTCAACCAATAACTATATGCATGTATTTATGTAACTTAATAACCACGCACACTTATCTTTTAGGTTAAAAAAATTATATTATACTAATATCCTTATATTAATATATGACAAAAATATTATTCTCAACAATTATTCATTAATATGTAACTAACATGTATTAATTAATATATAACTAACTTGCATATTATCACAAGAGATAAAATATCTCTTTATCTTCAAAATAATATGATAACAAATATAAACAATAACAATTATATCTTTCATCTTCAGAATAATATGATAATAGATAAAATATATCTTTATCTTTTATCTTAACTACCCTTTTTGGGTTGACCAACATCTAGGTTGAGCTCACGACTCACCTCTTGAGCCCAAACACCAAACTGACCTCCCCCAAATACCTGGACCGAGGTCCCGAGTACTCATGTCCAGTACAATTACTTTTATCAACAACACCATTTTGTTGTGGCGTTCTGGGAATACAAAACTTATGGTTAACACCATAGTTTTTCCAAAGCTCTCTAAAGTTTTCATTTTCAAATTTTCTTCCATTATCATTTCTATCATCAACCATTGACAAACCTTTTTTTCATTTTGAACACTTTTCATAAATTTACAAAAGACTTTACTCATATTCATCTAGTATAATTGTCTACAATGACTAGACCATTTAGTTTACAACTAATACACTTAGTCCTAGTAGGTCTAAAAAGGTTCAAGTGTATTAGCTCAGGTGGCCTTTGGGTAGAAATATCATTTATATATTTGAAAGAACTTTTAATTTCATACAAAAAATAGACACTTATGGATTTTAATTAATAAAATGGTTATAATTCAATCCCTAATTTACATCAAAGATATTTCTTATTCTCTAGAGAAATTCTCCCAAGACTTGCTTAAGCAAGTTCACTCCTGTGAAGTTGAACTTTTTCTCGTTAAACTCGCTTAAGCAAGTAATATCTCGCTTAAGTGAGATGTCACTTAGCCCAAGCCCAATTAGGTTAAATAGAATGCGTGAGGCATAACCCTAGACATTATTGGAAGATATTGAGAGATAGAAAACCCTAGAGGAGGCAGTCGTCAAGGAGAAACATCTTGGATCTTCTTTTCTTGCTTTCCATGATTGTAGTGGCCAATATTGTTAGAATGTATGACTTTAAACTAGAGGGGGGGTGAATGGTTTAAAGAGGGTTTTCGCAAACTTTTAAGTCTAGAATGAAATTACTTCGAGAAAAACTTGACTAAGAAATGAGTTTGTCAAAACACAAAGCAAATAAGCACAGCACTAGAAAAACAATCGATTGTTTCGCAGAAACAATCGGTTGTTTCGCAGAAACAATCGGTTGTTTATACCAGTTCACAAATATAAAACTGAATTTAAAGAGTTCAAAGGATAGAGAGATTGAACACACAGGTTTATACTGGTTCACTCTTACACCAAGAGCTACATCCAGTCCCCAGAAACCACTAGGTAATCCACTATGCAATCAAAACCAGATTACACACATCACACACCAAAGTAGTGACCTTGAACCCCTCAAGAAACACACTACCTTTGGCAAACCACACCAAGAATGTTGATCTTGAACACCTCAAGAATACACAACATTCTTTGGCAACACAACTACAAAAATACAGTAATCAAGGAAGAAGAGAATAGAATACACCTGGGTATTACAAAGCTTAAAGTTCAAAATTACAACCCAATCCTATTCCACACACTTAAGAATGATCCAAAGCTCTTTCAAATCTTGGAAAAACTGTTTTGATAAACTCTTTCTGTTACTCCGAGATTAGGAGCGTAAAACCACCTTTATATAGACCCACCAAGTGGTCAAAAGTATTTAATAAAGGAGCCAAGTTAGTTATGATCATTTAAAACATATTAAAACCGCTTAACAGAATTTTGTTAAGGTTTACAGGAAAACAATCAGTTGTTTTGTCAAAACAATCGATTGTTTTGGTTTGACAGCAAAGTCAACCAAGTTTTTCAAAACCTTTTCAAAAACTGCTAAGGTAAAAAACCTATTGTTTTGAAAAACAGCCTGTTGAAATTTTGACAGCTTTTTAGAAAACACATCTTTTTAAAAGGTTAAAGATTCAAATGAACTTGGATCATCTTAAGGAGTGAATTAACAAGTTTCAAACAACTAGACAACGCACACACACCCAACAGCAAGGTCTTCAAGCTTTCCTCTTGGATTTGGAAACATCAAAGCATCTTGTTCAACAAATATGAATGGCTAATTCTTCCCTTTGGGATTGGGAGTAATTTGTTCAAACTCTTATGTATTGAGGTGATATTTATTTATAATATTTTGTTCTTGATTGATGACTAGTATTGTCATTTTATTATTAAAGTTTGAATCTTTATTCATTATTTTGATCCTTAGATTTGACTGGAAAGTACTTCTGAGAATCTGACCTAAATTATAATGCTTAACAAATTTGAATGCTAGGAATAGATCTGAAATATTAATTGCTTTATAACATCTATTTGTAATGATAAGAAGTTTTTATAAATATGTGAGGAATCAATATTTAGGAGACTACCTTAATAATTTTGTAGGTGTGGAATTGATATGAATGATTTTTATATGTGCATCAATGTCAATCAAAATGTAATGTTATATGTTTTTATTCATTGAAAATACAAAACAAGTGAGAAAGATGAACCCCAATCCCAATTGACTCACCCAAATCATTTACTTTGCTTTAATTTAATTTCTTACAAATTCATACACAAAAAATCTTTCAAACAAACTTTTACATATTCTTATATTTAGTAAATATTATACTTGAAATATCATAATTGTTTCTTCTGAGTTCGATATCCGTCCTTAGGGATAATTTATTACTTCTGACTCGGTATACTTGCCGTAAAATAGTCGTCAAAAGGGCATGACCACTCTTTTTATGCAAAGTTCAATTATCTTTTAATAGTCATGAGGCATTAGACCTTTTGAGTTGAAAACTCGTACTTATCAATTTTGTAAAGATTGCATTGTCTATTTGTAGTAAATACTTTGGCCCCATTTTTTTTATTTATTATATTGACTATACGTTAGTCTTTACTAAAGATAACATTGCATTCATTGTCATACAAATGACTTATGCTCAATAAATTGTGTTTTAGAGTGTCTACTTAAAGAATTTTGTTGATAGAAACTAAAGGTTTCATAACTATACAACCAACTCCAACGATCCTTCCATGTTGATTTCCTTCAAGTATGACCCTACCTCCTTTCTTGCTCTTGAGGTCTTGGAACATATACCTTTCTCTCGTCATGTGACGTGAGCATAGGTACCAAGATTGAGGTCTTTTTGTTGGCATTGACTATATACGCAAGCAAAATTATTCTTTTTAGGTACCCACACATGTTTGGGTCATTTGCTATTAGTTGTCTTTTGTGTTTGTTTCTTAGGAATGCCACTAGACAATACACCTAAAGGCATTCTAGTTAAATAAGCATGAGTTTTGTTTGTCTTTTCATATAACTCATTTTCTTCATATCCAATACCTGTTTATCATGGGGATTCCTATAATTTCTTACAAGGATATCCAAGAATTTCCCACCTATACTAGATTGGGTAGGACTTTTCTTAAAGCATCATTTTCAAATATCATATCGTCTATGGTCTTTATATGTTCTAATTCAACATGTCTTTTCCTAAGACTTTCTTTTAACAAAAACATTTATGTGTTTATCTTTTCAAAGTTTATGTTTTGTCTCTCAAGGTTCTATTTCATACCCTTGTTTTCTTCACACAAAACTTTGTTGGTTTGAACAAGCTTAACATTTTCCTTCAAAACATCATCAAAGGATGCAGTAGTTTTGTTAAGAGTTTCAATCTCTTTATATTCACTTTGAAAGTTCTTTATCATAAACTTATAAGCTTGTGCAATTCTTGAAGTATTGGAAATAATTTCATAGTATGCTACTAATTTGACAAAGTGTGAGTCTAATTCGTTAGACACTGAGTTGTAGGTGGTATCTGCCATGAGATCTATATGAGTTTCTTCCTTATCTAAGTAAGAACTATATGAGTCTAGATCTTCCCTAGACATGAAACTTTTCTTCTTGAAGAACTTCTTATTTTTATTCTTTTCCTTTTCTTTGTTCTCTTGTTTAGGACACTCTGATATGAAATGTCTTTAATTTTTGTAGTCATAACAAATTATCTTCTCCTTGTAGTCTCTTCATGCTCTAGGCCTAAACTTCTCCTTTCCATATTTTACGTGCTTCTTCAACATCCTTTTGTACTTGCTTGTAAGGAAGGATAGCCTTTCATCATCATCAAACATTGAACTTTCTTCTTCATTTTCTACTACTTCATAGGCTTTTGTAGGAGTCACCTTCTTTGTCTTCTATTCCATCTTAAGGGTAAGATTCGTTCATTTTTTCTAAGCATCTCTTTGCAACAGATGTTAATAGACAATAAGGATTCCAACAAACTCTTCCAAAGACGTCACCTCTAGGTCCTTAGACGCTCTTAACATGATTTCTTAAGCCCTCCATTTAGGTGGAAGGGTGCTTAAAATTTTACCAATCACATCATGAGTTAACACTTCTCATTAAAAAATGCTTGACCCAAAAAGAGATAAAGGTATGCAAAAATTGATGGAAACTTGCAGGAAAATGAAGAAACTAACAACAAAACAAAAGAGTAGTTGAATGACCAATTCTTTCAGCGTAGGCATCCAACACTAAGTGAATTGGCAATATAGATAAATGAATTAATGAAACTCTAAAGCCCTGAGCAACAAGGAATTCATTGAGTGAATCTAAACTAGAGAAAGATCAAGTTGTAGAGTTTACGAGGCTGGGCGAATTTAAGAGGATTCAAGCAAAAAAACTCCTTCAAGTACAAGAAATCTTAAATTCAATGCATCTTGGATTTAAGCTAATATAGAGGGAAAAAAGCTTCTTCAAGAGCAGGAAAATTCCAAAATGGCTTGAGCGTGGCTTAGAGAGGATTCAAAGCCAAAAGATTTCTTCATGCTTAATAAAGATGATTTCACTTAGTCAAGCTTGAAGCAAAGCTAAGAAGAATACTTCAAGGTTAATACATCTAAGATTATGTTGAGTTTAGCATGGGTTTTGAGCTAAAAAGGTTTCTTCAAGGTGAAGAAAGCCAATCTGTTGAGCGGATTGGCTAAGCGTTGAGTGGATGGAAAATCTCAAGGAACTCTTCACTAAACTCTATAAATAGAGAGGTCATGATTCATAATTGGGAGGTTGAAATGTAGGTGTATTGATGACATAAGAGAACAACCTCACCTGGAAATCAACATTCAAGACTCCATGTCCTTTGTTGCAAGTTGCTCATATGCATGAGTTATTGTGTAAGCTTTTTCATGAGTAGCTAAATTTATGTTGTCGGGATTGAAGAACAATGTATTATTTCTTAGTTGTTTATTTATGAATGCTTCTTTAAATTCAATTCATATGATTTGATTGAATGCTTAATGCTTGATATGTGAGGAATCATCGTGACTTTAGAACTTGGATGATGTTGGAAAACACGTTCATTTTTTGAACTCTTTCAAATCAACCAAGTATGTCAATGTCTGTAACCAAATTGAGTTTTTAGATTGAATTGTTCCATCTTAATGCAGAAGCAGGCTAATTGTAAGTCAAGAAATTGACTATGATAGTATGTTGTTCTAGATAACCATGATTAAGGGATTAACTTGGTATGGTCATAAGAAATAGTGAACTTGAATAACAAAGTATTTGTAAGTAATAACAACAAAAGAGATTTATGAAGTGATTCAATCCCAATATTTGTTCTGAATATCTAAAATTCTCGTTTTTGCATCTAGTTTCAATCTCACTACATATATTACTTATAATTATTTATTATATCTATTAAATGTATTATATGCAGCCAAAATCATCATATCCTTACTTCACTTTGAACGATATTTCTATTTTGATTATCTTTAGTCCTTGTGCATTCAATGTCTCTTATCAATTGTACTACAGTTGATTCGGTCCGCTTGTCGAGAATTAAAATAAAAATAACCCCTAATCAGCATGAATTAAATGTTCTTCTCTTTTTTAAGTAATATCTCAATAGTTGAATATACTTATCTCTTCTAGGACAAAGTGAATTTACTTAAAGTTGTGTAAAACATAGAGTCAGACATACGAAATAAATATACTTTTCCAAGTTTGATGACAAACCTGGTGACAGGGATTTGGGTGAAGAAAAACAAATTTATCTCAAGTTCCAAAAGAACATTGATTGTGATAGAAGTTTTAAGCGAATCCTCTTGGTTAAACATAGGAACAAGCATTCCCTACAACATATAATAAGCATACAGATATTCATGAAGTATGATGTTAACTTAAGATTGTGTGCATATCATCTGAGCATGAACAAATGCTTACCAGACAAAAAACAAGATAACACGGTGTTATATCATCTAACAAATGAAATACTTACGTCTTACATATCTATTATTTTAGAAACAATTATCATCTTACAGATGAAACATAACCATGTTTTATACTTTTTTATTTTTATCACTCAATCAAAATTATGAAGGTTGAACTTTTTCATAACAAGCTTTAATAATGATTCCTATGTTTAAGCATTGAAATAGTTAAATGAGTAGAGAATTGTAATTTTTTTATACATACAATTTGCAATTCATTCCAAACCAAAACACTCACTCAAATTTGTAAATGAATTTGTGAAGATAAGGAAAGGAAAATATTGCAAATGAGACCCAATTTCAATATGGTAGTGATAAGTGCAACAATGGAGGGTGAAAAATGTAACAATAAAAGATGAGGAATGTAGATACTCTCTAAAGGTTAATTAACATTCAAGTTTTTTGGTCTTTTGGTATCAAGTAGTGAGGGAAAATATGTATGATTCCATCCACTTAATTTCATGTGTGTGCATTATCAATCAAATCGTATTACTTGTATGAATATAATGTAATAGAACTATTGTCTAATTAAAGACACTTAATAAAGTCTCTCTATTTCTATTTTAATAAGAAAAACTTTGAAAAACTCACCCGTTTATAAAGCCATAACCCAAATTATGTTTTCTCTTTTTTTTTTGGTGGAGGTATGTAGACGTGTCTATAAATCATTTGAAAGAAGTCATAATAATGAGTGTTTCTAGAATTGGTGGTTTACAAGGTCAAACTAGTCTAAGAATTATATGTTTTGGACATTTTACCTTATGTACCATTTCTTGGATGCAAATTCAATTTACCACAAATTCACACTCTTATTCAGGAGTGTCTTTAAAGACTTCAAAGGTTGGCTCATTACAATGAAAGTTCCAATTTAAGATTTTGATTCTATATCACACGTGTGCATATGCATATCCTAAGCCCTAAAAAGTTTTTATTTTATGTCAATGAAAGTTGTTAAAAGAGATTATATTATGGGAGAATATTTTTTATTGTGAGAAGTAGAATGGTAGATATTATAAATTTTTAAATAGTTAAGATTAAAATTAAATGTGTGTGTGTGTATATATATATATATATATATATATGATTTTTAAAGATTAAACTGCACTAATAAGTCATGTTTTCTTAGTATAATGTCCAACTGAATCATGTTTTTTCACTCTATTTGATTAAAAGCATTAAATATATCATGCAAACAGAATTTTTTATGTTAATTTAAATTTATTTTATATTTTATTTATATATACTTTTGTCCTACTGCGTGTCAAATGTCAAGCATTTATGTAATATTGATACCTGTAAAGTGAAGAGGAAGAAGTGTAAGAAGAAGATGAATCTCATAAAGTACAATTACTTTGTGTCTTGTAATTTTCATTAGTAGTAGCAATCCATGTTTTTCAGTTCAGTTAGCACATCAACACATTAAAGCATAGCAATCCTCAAGCAACATTTTTTTAATATCCCACGTAAATATTCACATCATTAATCAACAATTAATATTCTAGAGTTACTTAAATCTTTTTAATTTATTATATGATCATCATCTTAATCTTTTCTAATTTTATTTATATTAGATCACACATATAAGTTAAAAATAATATTAAATTGTAGTATATAAGTAAAAATTGTAAACTTCACTTACATATTAGTTTTTTAAAATTAAGTTAAGCATAAATTTTTATTAAGATGATATAGTTAAGTTCATTAGAATTATTTATAGGTTTATGAATCAACATTTAGAAAATTATTATATCTCAATAAATTTACCTATCTGATCATCATAAATGTTTTAATATTAAAATAGATTTTTAGCCTTTTAAAAAGTTTTATTTTAAAACATTCGTGTTATACTAAAGTAGCCTCTTTTTTCTATAATTTATTGCATTATATTTAATGAATTTGATTACATGACTAACTTTCAAAGATAACGTATTAAATAATTTATCTATGGACATACTTCCTAAGATTTTCGTGTTATCCTAATCTAGTTTATTTAAGATAAGAGTAAAATTTGATTAAGAAATATTTTTACTAAAAATCAAACTCAAATAATTTACTACTAGAAAATTATAAAATTAATTTTAAAGATAAAAAATAATTAATTGTTAAATTAATATTATTTGAAAGACTAAAAAATTATTAATAACTAAATCAATTTATATTATTTATAAATAATTTTTAAATTAATACTTAATTAATTTTTACACTTGAAAAGTCATACTAAAAATAATAATAAGGAATTATAAATTCAGCTTAACCATTCCTTATAAATAAAAAAAGTAGTTGTTTATTTTTGACTTCTAAGGTGTGATGTCTATGTAGGATAAGTACTTATGTTGGATTGTTTATTTAACATGAAAATGTGTGCAAATGACACATCAATCATTTTTAATTTTGTTCAACATTAGTAGTTGAATCTCATAGTAGAGGTAGGTAAAGAGACTGCATTAAAGATATGCTAGTTCATTGTTTTTTCCCCATCCTATATGTAAAATTTGTGTACCAAGTATATGTAATTTAATATTTTCTAGTAAGTTGCATTAATTATGCTGTAGTGATTTTTAAGTAAAACAAATTATAATTAAACTAGTAGTCATAATTTTTTATTTAATAATAAATGTTCAATATAATACATCTTACCAAAAATAAAATCTTATATTACTAACTATTTGAGAATTTTTGTTTACATAATAAGAAAATTAGTACTACAAATATTCTTAAATTTTATTTAATAAGTTAATATTATATTAGTACTTGCTTATATTTAGACAATTTTATCATAAAGGATATATTCTTCTAATATTTAATGCTTAGTTTTTCTTTACTGGATTTATAAAATCTTATAACTAATAATGTTGTATATATTATAATTTCTTATTCTTCTCCAAACATAGGGAATTAAATAAGTCAATTTAACATCTATACTCAATAATATTGTAATTTCATTCTGAAATATTTCTGAAAACTCAAAAACTATATCATATATTAATTCAATATTTAAACATATAACTCAAAGTCCCAAATCACCACCAACCCATTTCCAATTATGTAGCATTTAATTTTTTGGTAAACTTTCAAAATCTTTCCTTTTATCCTAAGAAAGAATGTGAAAGACATCAAAACTTTACTATTGCAAAATTATGTTTTTATGAAGGTATCCTACCATAATTTTACTTTAATAGAAAAAAAAAGAGTATTATTTTAGCCATCACAATTATGCATTAGAAGGGTCGTTGGTGAAAAATGCAAATTTTATGCAGATTTCTAAATATACAAAATTAGAATTGGGACATTGATGATTTTTATATTTATTTAAATAAAATTTTGACTGAAGATATTGACGACTTCATTATTATTAATTGTATTTCTTTTAGCCACTAACAGATGGTTTTATTTTTCATAAATAATTATTTTAGTTCTCAAATGTTTAAAATTATGGCAATATAATGTCTGAAATAACAAAATCTTTTATTCCATTCTAGGAAAGTGTAATAATAAATTTGTTTTGGTAATTTTTTTATTAGTTCTTCCAAAAATAAATTATAAGAAAACAATACATTTCTTTCTATAAGTTAAAATTAATTTTGTTAATATAAAGATTTTATCAAAGTTTTAGCACTTATTAGTTTTTCAAAAGAAATTACTTATTAATAATTATTTTTTACTAATTAGCAGTTCATTTTATGATTAATAAATAAAATATAATTAGCAACATTTTTAATATTAAAATAAAGTAATGGTTAAAATTTAGAAATGATTAAAATATAGATATAGTTAGAATTATATTAACAAAAAATTACAAAAAAAAAAACAACTTTTAAGTAATTTTATTATAAATGTAAAAGTTAACTACACATAAATAATGAAATAAAAAGTTGATTAAAAAACACTAGCTTGAAATAACGAAAATTTAAATAAATTAAAAATCTGAACTTAATTATAATGTGCATTAAGTCCCATAAAATTTAAATAGATGTTGAACCACATAAAATATTAAAGAGTAAAACTTAAATTTCTTAATTACTAATGGTAGATGCTCTATATATTTATAATCCATGGGTCAACCAAGAACAGAGGATATCTATCAATGGTGGCTTTTACCTACCTCTCCAATATTATCACTAACCACACTGCTAGATATGAAATAATCAAATAAATTTCTTAAGAAAATTTTAAGAGGACAATTATTTTATTTAGCTTATTTTTTATAATAATGCTTTAATTAGTATTGATAAATAGTTAATAATAATATGTAACAGCGTGCTTTTTTTAAAAGCAACAGAAACATTCTTTCCACCACCATAGTACCATTTTTCTTCTTTCTCTCTCTCCATATTCTCTTCTCTCCCTCTCTCCTAATTTTCTCTCTCAAACTTCATCTATTTTAGAATCTGATCATATCACGCTGTAGCAAAGGAGTTAAGGAACATTTCTACCCGATCAGATTTTTAAACTGAGTAAGTTCATTTTTACTCTAAATATCCTTTGTTATCTGTTTTTCCTTAGGATTTAATCATCAATCTTGGTGGGGTCAGTTGAGAAGTTTAATCCTCTCAACTTATTCTATTATATACTGATTTTTGTTCTCTTTGGATAATTTACATTAGGCCCGTAAATCTTGAAGCTTATCCAAACGGTGGGGAATAAAATTCCAAAAGTTGCTTGAAAAGCAAGCAATTGAGGTAAGGGAAGCTAAATTTAATTTTTAATAGCACCCTAGGATAGAAGATCTGAATGCGGAAGGGACGTGGTCCCAATATTCAATTTCTCTTGTAGGGATGTTGTGTGTTTATTTATATTGGGTTGTTTGTTTATATATTATTTAAATTTGTGGAAATATTGGATTTTGATGATTTAGTATTAAAGTGTATTTTTTTATGTCAAATAAATTTTTGAATATTGTGGATAACTTTTTGAATGATATTGTATGACGAAATGGTATGAAATTGAATTCATACATTTGGGATAATGTATGGTCTGATGTTTGTTGTGTATTAAGTATTGATGTCGGGATAATGTATGGACTGATGTTTGCTGTGTATTAAGTATTAATGCCTATGTGGTAACAGAGATCTCCGAGCTTCACTAATGATCTAAGTCACATAGACTAAGATATCAGGTGGTGAGAAGCTGATGGGGGAGTTCATGCACACCGTGACATATGAGATGCACAGCTTGGGTTGTATTGAACTTACCCTGATCCTTTCAGTTGGATTCGCTGGTAATCTTTCGATCAGGTGTTAGTCTCTGGTAGGACTTACTTAATACGGGTCTTCCGGAAGACGTTGTTTGTTGAATATCTTGGATGTGTAGATCCATGTGATATCTATGTGATTATTTTAATGTTGGGATTTGAAGAAGATTGTATAATTTGAGAAATTGATCATGTAACTTGGTTTTCTCTTTTGATTTAATTGCGTATATTATAAAATTCTATTTTCACTAGCTTACCCTTGCTTTTCTTGCTGTGTTTGAACTGCGATGACTGTACTACGTACACGAGCAGATGATCTTACAGGTGTCTGAGGATCAGAATAGTTTTAAGGCGTTGATTTTGAAACTTATATTGTAAATATTTGTATTTCCATATGTCCTAATCACGTATTAGGAATGTTTTGAAAAACTGTAAGCTTGTACGGAAATATGTAGAACCGGTATTGTAATAGTTATATGTAAATTATGGGGTGTTACATTTAATAGTATCAGAGCGGTTCATCCTTAGGATAACCTGAGGGTAGTGGGTTTATTCTGTTTCTCCTGCGTGTAGATTTTTGGTTACGTCTAGCCTCAAGACTTAGTTAAAAGTTTCTAATAAGATGTTTGACAAAGTTGTTTTTCTTGAAATCTTGTTTGTGTTCGAGTCAAGTTAATTGTTATGAATAAAGATGAAAGTATTAAGAATGAAAAAAATCTTGATAGAGTGATGAGGGTGCACACTCATGACTAGATCAAGATTATTTTCTATCTTAATTCTAAGTCGCTAGAGTACATTTTAGGGATAAGTTTTGATTGGTTTTTACTTGTTTTGTATGATTATTTCTTTGAAGTTAATTTGTCTTAAAGATGTAGTTGAAAATTTTTAGTAATTTCTAATCCAATTCTTTATGTGCTTAGTAGATGGCACGTAGACCACCTACTCCTCCTCCACCAGTAGATATGCCCAACTTAGCTCGGGCAATAGAGATGATGGCAACAGCCTTGCAACAACAGAGTGCTACTATGGCACAACAGCATCAGGCCGCCTTTCATCAATTAGAAACAGCTAGATTAGCAACAAAAGCATCTCAGCTTCATCAACAACCCCATACCTTTAGTCTGGAGGATTTTCTGAGACACAATCCACCCAAATTTAGTGGCAAGCTAAATCCAGATGGAGCAGACCAGTGGGTGAGAGACATAGAAAGAATCTTTGAAGCTACTCAATGCCCTGAAGAGAGAAAGTTATCCTATGCCATTTATGTACTAACTGAAGAAGCTGAATTCTGGTGGATAGGCATGAAGCAAATGATGGAAGACAAAGGTGAAGAAGCTACTTGGGAGAACTTCAAAGTAAAATTCCTAGAGGAGTATTTTCCTGATAGTGTCAGGTATGCAAAAGAAATTGAATTCATGCAGCTGGAACAAGGAAATCTTTCAGTCACTGAATATGCTACTAGGTTCAAACACCTAGCTAGATTCTACACCCAGACCATGACTGAGGCTTGGAGATGTAGAAAATTTGAGTTTGGATTGAAGCAAGAACTTAAAGAAGTGGTGATTCCTATGTCCATTAGAGATTTCACTGCTCTAGTGGAGAAAGCAAAAGTAGTGGAGAGTTTGAAAAGTAGTAGCAGACTTGCTAAGCCTCAAGTGGGAGGACCTTCTAAAAGCATGCCTAAATATGAAGATAGAAAGAAACCTTATTTCAGACCTCAATCTTATAGCAGTGGAAGACCCAGTTCTCAATCACCACCTAGTTTCAGATGTTTTCGATGCGGTGGGCCACGTGTTGTTAGATTTTGCCCTCATCCAGTGTCAAATGTGACATGTGATAGATGTCACAGGTATGGTCATGCAACAAAAGATTGTTGTGTCCAATGGGGAGCTCCAAATTCTGGCGGAGTGCAGCAAGTACAACAAAATAGTAATCAAAAACCCAAAGCTGCTGGCAGAGTTTTTGCTATTAGTGGAGTTGAAGCTTCACAGTCTGATAGCCTTGTTAGAGGTATTTGTTCTATCCTTGGAACACAATTATCTGTATTGTTTGATTCTGGGGCAACCCATTCTTTTATATCTTTTGATTGTGCTAAGAAACTTAAGTTGCCAGTCCGAGAATTAGAATTTGAGTTGGTGGTATCTACACCAACAGAAGGTATTATAGTAACTTCTTCCATGTGTGCTGAGTGTCCAATAATTATAGATGGGCAGAGATACAAGATCAACATGATTTGTATACCTCTAAAAGATTTGGAGGTTATCTTGGGAATGGACTGGTTGTCTGCTAATCATATCCTTATAGATTGTGGTCGGAAGAAGTTAATTTTCCCTAAATTAGAAAGAATGCAGGTTATCTCAGCTCATCAGTTTGAGAGAGAGATACAATAAGGTGCAAAATGTTTTATGCTCTTGGCTTGTTCTATAGTTACTGATAAAGTACAAAAAAATATGTTTGTAGTTCAGGAGTTTATGGATGTATTTCCTGATGAGATTCCTGGACTTCCACCTAAAAGAGAGATAGAGTTTGCAATAGACTTGATTCCTGGAGCAGGCCCAGTGTCAATTTCTCCATACCAAATGGCACAAGCAGAGTTAGCTGAATTGAAGAAACAACTAGAAGACTTATTGGAGAAGCAATTCATTCGACCTAGTGTTTCTCCATGGGGAGCTCCAGTGCTATTAGTGAAGAAGAAGGATGGTTCGTCACGTCTATGCATAGATTATAGACAATTAAACAAGTTAACAATAAAGAATAAATATCCTCTTCCTAGAATTGATGACTTGATGGATCAGTTGCATGGGGCAGTTGTCTTTTCTAAGATAGATTTGCGCTCAGGTTATCACCAAATTTCAGTGAAAGCAGAAGATGTTCAGAAGACTGCTTTTAGATCAAGGTATGGTCACTATGAATTTCTGGTTATGCCATTTGGGGTGACTAATGCTCCAGCTATTTTCATGGATTATATGAATCGAATATTCAGACCTTTTCTTGATAAGTTTGTGGTAGTGTTCATAGATGATATCTTGATCTATTCTCGTACAAGGGAAGAACATGCAGAACATCTTAGAACCGTCCTGAACATTTTGAGAGAAAAACAGTTATATGCTAAACTTTCAAAATGTGACTTCTGGATGTCAGAAATACAATTTTTAGGACATGTCATCTTTGCACAGGGAATATCAGTAGATCCCTCTAAAGTGGAGGTTGTACTTCAGTGGGAACGTCCTAAAACAGTTACAGAAATTAGAAGTTTTGTCGGGTTAGCAGGATATTACAGGAGATTTATAGAAGGCTTTTCTAAAATAGTGGCTCCTTTGACCCAATTGACTAGAAAGGATCATCCTTTTGCATGGACTGAAAAATGTGAGAAAAGCTTTGAAGAGTTGAAAAGAAGGTTGACTAATGCTCCTGTATTGACAATCCCTGATACCAATCAGTCTTTTGAAGTTTTCTGTGATGCTTCCTATCAGGGACTGGGTTGTGTTTTGATGCAGAATAAGAAAGTTGTTGCCTACGGTTCTCGTCAGTTAAAGGTGCGTGAAAGAAATTATCCAACTCATGATCTAGAATTGGCAGCAGTTGTCTTTGCTTTAAAAATAAGGAGACATTTTCTTTACGGAGTTAGTTTTAATGTGTTCAGTGATCATAAAAGCTTGAAGTATTTGTTTGATCAGAAGGAGTTAAATATGAGGCAGAGGAGATGGATTGAATTTTTAAAAGACTATGATTTCCAACTAATATACCATCCTAGGAAGGCAAATGTTGATGCAGAGGCTTTGAGTCGTAAAAAGATACAAATGTCTTCGCTTATGATTAAAGAGTTAGCATTGATTGAAGATTTCAGGAGTATGAATTTGGAGGTTTCCATGTCTTCAAATTGCATCAGTTGTAATACCCTTGTTATAACTAATGAATTTCTGGAGAAGGTGAAGGAGAAGCAGTTGGAAGATTCAAAATTGAAGAACATCATGGGCTTATTAAATACTGACAAAGCCAAAGACTTCTCTTTAGGAGTGGATGGTATTTTGAGATTCAAAAATAGAATATGCATACCAGAGGATAATGAACTAAAGCAAACAGTGTTATCTGAAGGTCATAAAAGCAAACTCAGTTTACACCCAGGGATGACCAAGATGTATCAAGATCTCAAGAAGTCTTATTGGTGGCATGGCATGAAGAATGATGTAGCCAAGTTTGTAGCTGCTTGCTTGACTTGTCAGAAATCAAAGATTGAACATCAACGACCTGGAGGCTTGTTAACTCAGTTAGACATTCCAGTGTGGAAGTGGGATAGTATCTCAATGGATTTTGTTACCCACTTACCACGTACTTTGAGGAAACATGACTCTGTTTGGGTCATAGTGGACAGGTTGACAAAGACGACACACTTCCTACCTATAGACTTGAGAATCTCTATGTGGAAGTTGGCCCAAATTTACATAGATGAAATAGTCAGATTGCATGGTGTACCCTCCAGCATAGTTTCAGATAGAGATCCTAGATTCACCTCCAGATTCTGGAAAACACTTCAAGAAGCTTTGGGGACTAAACTCGGACTTAGTTCAGCATACCATCCTCAAACTGATGGACAATCAGAGAGAACTATCCAGTCCTTAGAAGATTTGCTTAGGACTTGTGTGTTAGATCATTTGGGCAGTTGAGATGAAATTCTACCATTGGTAGAGTTCACTTACAATAACAGTTACCAAGCTAGCATAGGAATGGCTCCTTTCGAGGCATTGTATGGAAGAAAGTGCAGGACACCTCTGTGTTGGTTTCAGGATGGTGAAACTGTGTTAATTGGACCAGAATTAATACAACAAACCAATGAGAAAGTCAAAATGATTCATGAAAGATTGAAAACATCTCTTAGCAGGCAAAAATCTTATGCAGATCAAAGAAGAAGACCTTTAGAATTCTCTGCGGGTGAGCATGTCTTTTTGAGAGTTACACCGTTCACTGGTGTAGGAAGAGCACTCAAATCCAAGAAATTGACTCCTAAGTTCATAGGACCTTATCAAATTCTCAGGAGAATAGGCCTTGTGGCTTATGAAATTGCTTTGCCTCCTCCTTTAGCTAACATTCACAATATTTTCCATGTATCCCAGCTACGAAAGTATGTACCTGATCCCAACCACATTCTAGAGTCTGATTCCATCCAAGTGAAAGAAAATCTGTCATTTGAAGTGAAGCCAATCAGAATTTTAGATTCAAAAGTGAAACAACTTCGTGGAAGGAGTATTCCCATGGTGAAAGTACTGTGGGATCTCATATCTGGAGACTCCACTTGGGAAATTGAAGAGGAGATACGAGCATCATACCCTAATCTCTATATTGGTAAGTTCATTTTCGAGGACGAAATTTTTTGTAGTTGGAGATAATGTAACAGCGTGCTTTTTTTAAAAGCAACAGAAACATTCTTCCCACCACCACAGTACCATTTTTCCTCTTTCTCTCTCTCTCTCTCTCTCCATATTCTCTTCTCTCCCTCTTTCTTAATTTTCTCTCTCACACTTCATCTATTTTAGAATCTGATCATACCACGCTGTAGCAGAGGAGTTAAGGAACCCGATCAGATTTTTAAACAAAGTAAGTTCATTTTTACTCTAAATATCCTTTGTTCTCTGTTTTTCCTTAGGATTTAATCATCAATCTTGGTGGGGTCAGTTGAGAACTTTAATCCTCTCAACTTATTCTATTATATACTGAATTTTTGTTCTATTTGGATAATTTGCATTAGGCCCGTAAATCTTGAAGCTTATCCAAACAGTGGGGAATAAAATTCTAAAAGTTGCTTGAAAAGCAAGCAATTGAGGTAAGGGAAGCTAAATTTAATTTTTAATAACACCCTAGGATAGAAGATCTGAATGCAGAAGGGACGTGGTCCCAATATTCAATTTCTCTTGCAGGGATGTTGTGTGTTTATTTATATTGGGTTGTTTGTTTATATATTATTTAAATTTGTGGAAATATTGGGTTTTGATGATTTAGTATTAAAGTGTATTTTTTTATGTCAAATAAACTTTTGAATATTGTGGATAACTTTTTGAATGATATTGTATGACGAAATGGTATGAAATTGAATTCATACATTTGGGATAATGTATGGTCTGATGTTTGTTGTGTATTAAGTATTGATGTCGGGATAATGTATGGACTGATGTTTGTTGTGTATTAAGTATTGATGTCTATGTGGTAACAGAGATCTCTAAGCTTCACTGATGATCTATGTCACATAGACTAAGATATCAGGTGGTGAGAAGCTGATGGGGGAGTTCATGCACACCGTGACATATGAGATGCACGGCTTGGGTTGTACTGAACTTACCATGATCCTTTCTGTTGGATTTGTTGGTAATCTTTGGATCAGGTGTTAGTCTCTAGTAGGACTTACTTAATACGGGTCTTCCGGAAGACGTTTGTTGAATATCTTGGATGTGTAGATCCATGTGAGATCTATGTGATTGTTTTAATGTTGGGATTTGAAGAAGATTGTATAATTTGAGAAATTGATCATGTAACTTGGTTTTCTCTTTTGATTTAATTGCGTATATTATAAAATTCTATTTTCACTAGCTTACCCTTGCTTTTCTTGCTGTGTTTGAACTGCGATGACTGTACTACGTACACGAGCAGATGATCTTACAGGTGTCTGAGGACACTACAAGAAAAAAAGATTTTAATAGAGGTTATTTAGTGGAGGTTAATATAACCTTAGGAATTGATTTAATTAATGAAGGTTTTTTCTAAAACCTCAACAAAATAACGGAGGTTTTTTAACCTTAGCTAAATTCTAAAGGTTTATTCTAAAACCTCCACAAAATAACGAAGGTTTTTTTAACCTTTGTTAATTTACAAAGGTTTATTTTAAAACCTCCGCAAAATAACAGAGATTTTTTTAACCTTCGTTAATTTTCAAAGGTTTATTTTAAAACCTCCACAAAATAACGAAGGTTTTTTTAACCTTTGTTAATTTACAAAGGTTTATTTTAAAACCTCCATAAAATAACGAAGATTTTTTTAACCTTCGTTAATTTCCAAAGGTTTATTTTAAAACCTTCGTTAAATTCTAAATATTTATTCTAAAATCTCATCAAAATAATAGAGTTTTTTATTTTTTTTTAAGTGTCAAAAGTTTATTGTAAAACATCAATAAAATATTTTATATTTTCTCAATTCTTAATAAATAGATATAATTAAATTTTTTAGTGATTTAGCCTAAACTGGTATACATATTTAAATATGTTTTGAACTTAGGTCTTAGAGGTTGATTCATTAATTGAAGTTAGAAGACACTTCATTAATTGAAATTATTATTCAATTCTTAAAGATTGTTTTTATGAATTTCAATAAGTAAAAATAAGTTGTGTGTGAAGTGACATTAACTTATCACATATATACATCATCATAATTTATTTTTTGGTTTATTTTTTGGTTACATTTGCAGTATCAAATTTTGAATAATATTTATAATAATATTAATAATAATATTAATAATAATATTTATAATAATATTAATAATAATATTTATAATAATATTAATAATAATATTTATAATAATATTAATAATAATATTTATAATAATATTAATAATAATATTAATAATATTAATAATAATAATAGTAATAATATTAATAATAATAATAATAATAGTAATAATATTAATAAATATTAATAATATGAATAATATAATAATATGAATATAATATTAATTATAATAATAATAATAATGTTAATATAATATTAATTATAATAATAATAATGTTAATATAATATTAATTATAATAATAATAATGTTAATGTAATATTAATTATAATAATAATAATGTTAATATAATATTAATTATAATAATAATAATGTTAATATAATGTTAATAATGTTGTTAATATAATGTTAATATGATATTAATATAATATAATGTTAATATGATATTAATATAATATAATGTTAATATGATATTAATATAATGTTAATATGATATTAATATAATGTTAATATGATATTAATATGTATAAATTATCTTAATAATAATAAGTTAAATGAAAATGATAATATGACTAAAGGAGTTCTCCGGTCTAGTGGTTAGCTCTTTCCTAGTTTTTGGAAGGAATTGCATTTGAATCCTGGCTGTGCGCTTTCCTTGCAATTTTAATTGGGGGGTGCTTGGGTTTCAGTCTTATCTTTTGTTATTTTACGGAGGTTATGAAAGCCTTCGTTAAAATCATTTTTTTTTTATATCAGAAGAGTTTTAAGGCGTTGATTTTGAAACTTATATTATAAATATTTGCATTTCCATATGTTGTAAATTTGTACGAAAATATGTAGAACCGGTATTGTAATAGTTATATGTAAATTATGGGGTGTTACATAATATAATTGAAATTAATACTTAAGAGTTATCAATTAATACCAAATCATTCTTCATATAAGTTTGTTAATTTTAGGATTGAAAAAATAGATTTTAAGTTATTTATTCTCTTCGTGCTTTTATTAGCTTACAGTTTTTTTAATAGGATATAACTTTCTTCTTGTTTGATTTAATTTTTGTTAATAGAGTTCTTTTTTAAGTTTAAGTTGGTCTTGTGTTTTTTATTTTTTAATATTATTTCTTTTATATGATGACAGACATCATATATCAACCTAACTAACTGAGATTTCATAGTTCATAATCATGCTTAACAAGAATGTAATAAATTTAAATTAATTATAATTATACAGTATTGTTAAATGTTTGTTCATGGATCCAACTTGAACTCTGAATAGTTTTGAATTAGATTTAATGTAAAATTAAGATAAATTCAGGTTATGATTAGTATTATTATGACACTATATTATTTCATTTAACATGTAGTTTTTTAAGGATGATAAAATGTATCTTCAGTCTAAATTGTATTTGTATATTTCTTTTATTCTATAAATTAATTTTAGATTATGTTAATATATGTACCTTATATCTTAAAATATCATGTTACATATTTCAGATCGAATTTAAGTTTAATTAGTTAAGTTGGAGAAAATTTTGAATTAAATAAAGGCAAGTTTAATTTAACTAGTTCCGCACATATTTTAATCTTAGTGACTGAAAACAATACTGATAACTTTCTGTCACTAAAGATTGATGTAACCATTGATAATATCGAAACAGCTACACTACTCACTACTGGATTATGAGTATACCAACAACTTTTAGCTGTAAATAATAAATTCTATGTAACTGCTTTGTTAGTTTTTTTTTAATGACAAACAAATGAATAAATAACCATTTTTTTCTTGTATTTTGATAAAAGTTTGTAAAACATTAGACTAAAACATAATTATTACATAAAAAATATTAGCTATTATATTTATTAAATTAAATATTATTTTAAAATATTAAAAAATTATTAATATTTAAAATAGTTTATATTATTAATAAATAATTTTTAAATTGATATTAAATTATTTATTAAAATGTTAATTGTTAACTATATTATATTCTAAAATTAGTAGGTAAAATCTTGCCTGTTAATTAAATATTAATTTAAAAATTATTTATTAATAATAGAATCTGTTTTAAATTAATAATATTTTTATAAAATAAAATATAATCAATAATTTTTTTTCTAAAATAACATATAACTTAATGAATATATTTAGTAATTATTTTTTATATTTAAAATTAATTTTTATTTAATGATTTTTTTAATGTTATTATTTTATTTAAATATGAAATTATTATTTGTATCAATAATTGTTAAAGAAAAATTGAGTGAGGGGGAGAAGAATTGAAAAAGGTTAGTAATAAAAGTTTATCAGATTCAGCAAGAGATCAATATCCTAGAACCAGTAAGAATGAGCCACCCTTTTAAAAATTGATTGTTCTTCCAAGGAATGGAATTAATGTTTTTTGAAGTTTTACTCCAACAACCACATCTTGAACCCCACACACCAGAGAGAGAAAGAGTGGAAGTCATTTTCCATGTAGAAGTTCCGTTGTGTCATAGTCTCCAAACTCCAAACTCTACATAACAAACACAAGAACTTCGTGTGGAGGCAAAACCAAGCACACGCCAAAGCATTTTTTTTCTTTTCTTCTGCATTCAATTCTCTACTCTTTTTGCCTTAACTTGCCTCCTTCAGAACCAAGTCAATAGACTAAAACTTGAAACAAACAACATGGTCCTTCTCAGTCTTATGTCTCTTTCTCCTTAACAACCTCCTCCTCTCATACCTCTCCACAACTACATTAAAAGCCTCAAACACCCCCATTGACATGCTGCCTGTCCCAAATGCTAAGCAAGGTTAGGTGAAGACAGCAACCTTGAGCACCAACAAAAACCTTCCTTTTGCAGAATAACCTGACGTGGGATCTTCAAGTTTTTTCAACACTGTCATTGATCAGACGGTGAATATTGTCAAATGAAAAGAACTAAAACTACTGGTTGAAGAGGAGGGACTCCGGGCAGTGTTGGTGTGTTTCCACTTTTTGGTTTTGCCTTGCCTTGTTGTGTTTTGGACAAAATGTTGCTGCAGATATCACCAAGTTTGAGGCATGTCACTGTGCTTCCGGGAAAAGGGTTGAAGGAATTTATCAAAGTGAAGGTTGCATCAAGGAGGCTATCTTATCGGATGCTCTTCTATTCACTCTTGTTCTTCACATTCCTTCTTAGGTTTGTGTTTGTTCTGAAAGCAGTGGATAACATTGATAGAGAAAACAAGTGCTCTTCCATAGGTACATTATCACTCTCTCTCTCTCTCTCTCTCACACACAGCAGAACACAGAATAAATGTCACAACCATTAACTTACAAACACATACATGCATGAACAGAAACACATAAAGATGTGACTCCGTGAATGAGGCTTACATTTTTCTATATATCAAAGCATACATGTATTCCACTATGCTTTGAACTTTTCATGATTTGCAAATGGCTATATTTATGGCTGATATCAAAGTTTTATGATTATTCATTAACAACACTTCTATAAATTGAGGGATAGTAAAACCAATGGAATCAAGGCAGTGGGTCTATTTTTTTCATTTTTCAATTTTGTTTAGTTATCTATATTCATTTTCCTTTTCTGGAGTGGAATTTTTATAATATGTATTTTGCACTGTATTAGTGTAGTAGGATTCATCAATGGTTACTGTTGGGTAAACTTATACCCTGCAATTAATTGTATTTTCTTTTGATGCTATGTTCCGAAACTTGGTATAAATTCAGCAATTTGCAAATATCAAATTCTAAACCCATAACTTTAGGATAATGATACATTCTGTAACCTTTTGAATTTGAAACAAGTGCATGACACTTTTACTTCTAGAAACAATAAATTCCACTAGGTATTTTATTTATGCATATACATGACCTTTTCATTAATGTTTGCAGGTTGCCTGGGAAAAAAATTGAGGCCAAAGATTTTGGGAAGAAGTCTTGAATCAAATGTAATCTCCTTAAATATTTCTAATTATATTTGTCATGTGAATCCACCTGGTAACTAATAGACCCGAATTATCTATTGGTGGCTGAAAATGACACTGGTTTCTGATAGGTTCCAGAAGTAATATACGGAATATTAGATCAACCCCTTGGCAAAGATGAATTAGAGCAAAGGACTGATATACCTCAGACTTTAGAAGAGTTCATGGTCCAAATAAAGGAAGGTGGATATGATGCCAAGACATTTGCAATTAAACTAAGAGAAATGGTACCATTTTCCCCCTCTTTCAAACTAGACGAATTTAGAAGACTAATCTAATACAAAAGTAACAGCTTTTCTAGTTCAAGTTCCCATTTAAATTCTGAACATTTTCTTAGGTGACCCTTATGGAACAAAGGACCAGAGAAGCCAAAGTCCAAGAGTATTTATATCGTCATGTAGCATCAAGCAGCATACCGAAACAGCTTCACTGCCTTGGCTTGAAGCTGGCCAATGAGCACACCAACAATGCAGCTGCACGCCTTCAGTTGCCCTCTGCAGAACTTGTCCCTGCTCTGGTTGACAACAATTACTTTCACTTTGTTCTGGCCTCAGACAATGTGCTCGCTGCCTCTATGGTTGCAACATCACTTGTTCGCAACAGTTTGCGACCTCAGAAGGTTGTTCTGCACATAATTACAGACAGAAAGACTCACTATCCCATGCAGGCTTGGTTCTCCTTGCACCCTTTATCACCTGCCATAATTGAGGTCAAGGCATTGCACCACTTCGATTGGTTTACAAAGGGGAAGGTGCCTGTGCTGGAAGCAATGGAAAAAGATCAAAATGTTATATCACAGTTTAGAGGAGGATCATCAGCTATTGTTGCAAATACTACTGAGAAGCCTAGAGTAATTGCAGCAAAACTGCAAGCACTTAGTCCTAAGTATAATTCAGTAATGAATCACATTCGCATCCATCTTCCAGAGGTAAAAGTTAAGGAATTATGAAGTTGTTTTTGTGTATTCCCCTTTTTCCTGTGATGCTTACTGCCATAATACATTTTTCAATACAGTTGTTCTCAAGTCTTAACAAGGTGGTCTTTCTTGATGATGACATTGTGGTACAAACTGATCTTTCACCTCTGTGGGACATTGACATGAATGGAAAAGTCAATGGAGCAGTAGAAACATGCAATGGAGAAGATCAGTATGTTATGTCAAAGAGGTTGAAAAGCTATTTGAACTTCTCCCACCCTTTAATATCCCAAAATTTTGATCCCAATGAATGTGCTTGGGCTTATGGCATGAACATTTTCGACCTTGATGCTTGGAGGAAGACCAATATAAGCTCTACATACCATTACTGGGTTGAGCAGGTATATATATGTACATTACATCATACTAAAGAAAAGGAAAAGAAAAAAAGTAAAAACAAATTACTTTTGATATGTTCAAAACTAAATTTCAGTTCCCATATTGGAAAGAGATAGTTTAATAACACGTAAGTTGTGTTATCTTTTATGCAGAATATAAAATCAGACCTCGGTTTGTGGCAGCTAGGGACATTACCACCTTGGTTAATAGCATTCCATGGTCATGTCCACACTATTGATCCTTTCTGGCACATGCTGGGATTGGGATATCAGGAAAGTACAAGTTTTGCTGATGCTAAGAGTGCTGGTGTCATCCATTTCAATGGCAGGGCAAAGCCATGGCTAGATATAGCTTTTCCCCATCTAAGGCCATTGTGGACTAAATACATTGACTTTTCAGACTACTTCATAAAGAGCTGTCATATCAAGGCATTGTAATTTTGATCATGAGAAAAAATGGATTTTTTTGATGAGTGGAATGAATGGTATTTGCATATAGAAGAAGATGGAAATCAGAGGACTTCTTCAAAGCATATGCCCATCCACCACTACAAACATTACAAGAAAAACGCGAATTAGATCAAAATCTGTATGTAAAATCAACATTACATACGGATTTTTCCGTATGTAAATTTTGGCACCAAAATATAAAATGTGTGTGCAATGAATGGGATTCAAAGCCAGGTTCCTTCAAAAGGGATAACTCAAAGAAAATTTAACCACTACACCAAACAAATGCTTTAGTATAATTATGATTTTTATTATACTTATTATTATTAACAATAATAATATGAATATAATATTAATAATATGAATATAATATTAATAATATGAATATAATATTAATAATATGAATATAATATTAATAATATGAATATAATATTAATAATATGAATATAATATTAATAATATGAATATAATATTAATAATATGAATATAATATTAATAATATGAATATAATATTAATAATATGAATATAATATTAATAATATGAATATAATATTAATATAATATTAATAATATGAATAATATTAATAATATGAATATAATTTATTTTATTATTAATAATAATAATTATATTAATATATATAAATTATGTTAATAATAATAAGTATAATAAAAATGATAATATGACCAAAGAATTTGTCTAGTCTAGTGGTTAACTCTTCTCCTGGACATTTGACAAAGAGAGAGATGCACCCTTTTGTTTCAATTTTCATTTTTAACTATTCAGTTGAAATTCTTTTTCTCTTCAATCCGCAATGTAAGTATGAGTATTTGTAGATCATATATATAAGAAAATGCAGTTCTTTGGAAAACGAACAGGCAACTTAATGGATTAAGATGCAAAATGAAGAAATAAAAGATTTTGAGGAGAGAGGAAAGGACCATTATTGAAAATCCTTTTGAAACAGGGCCCTCTAATCACATGATATTTAGCAACTTCACTGCTGCATTGAATGCTTAATATGAAAAACTTCTTGTCTATAAAAGAGAATACCAATTTGCTAATGAACTTCACATGTCTTTCTTGTTATGCAACTTCACTAAACTTTCCATTTTACAGAAAACGCTGAAAGACTTTGTTATTTTCAATTTTGCACTTATTCTAAAAAAGTTGTTTTTAAAAGTTGAACCAAACATATTTATTTTCTAGTTTCACTGAAAATAAAAAAAATAGAAAATGGAGAAATCAAATCCTGTAAGATTGTTGGTAAATTTTGGAAACTGAAGGAATATCGTCACGCTGCAACTTGTATTTATTTTTGCTTTCCAGAACGGGTGTATATTCCGGGATTGGAGGGAGGTGTGAGCATTGGAAAGGTCTCATGTTTCCACAAGCGATTCAGAACAGATTTATGGAATATGAGTTCTAGAATATCTTTTTGGAAAGATGTTTTTCTGAGTTGGTTTTCTTGAGTTAGAGTTTTTCATTCTGTCTCGTTATGTTTATACTTTTTATTAGGTCTTGAGTTGTTAATAATCTTAATTTTGTTGATGCATATGCAGAGAAAATTCTTAAAACTAGAGGTGATTTGTAGTTGAGGAGGCTCATGAAGTATGAAGTGGATGATGAAGCCTATATGGGAGGGTGACTAGATAGGTCATTGCGACCACTTTGCTTGACAAATATAGAATGAATGAAGTGGTAAGTAATAATGTTTAGAGACATACATTCAAATTCATGTTATGTACTGGAAATGGTAAATTGATATTGATTGGAAATTATAGGATCATAGGAAGATGAAATTAATCTCACATAGGATAAAAGTGAATAAGTTAGAAGCATCACATGAATGAATAGAAGTTGTGGTTGAGTTATCGAACTTAAGTAAGTATTTCATAATTACAACTATTTGTATTTTTGTGTTTCACATAATGATCTGCGTGGGAGGTAGTTGCTTTAACCCACTTGTATGAAAAATTAAGAGATGCGAGTTATGGAAATACAAAGCAGCTAGCAGGGTTTGCAGGTTAGTTTGAATAAGTTCTTATAATTTTAAATATTATTACATTCTTTTAAAATACATAACATATTTTATAATACATCGATTGTGTTAAACATGATGTGTTGTAGGATTTATGAGCATTTCCCAACCATCAGGTTGAGACATACACATATTGATTATACCGAGGAAGACCATAAGTGCATGTGGTACGAAGTTGGAAGATTGATTGCATTTAGAGTTTTGTCATTCCAAATGACTAGCAAAAAGAAGTGTAACCATTTGAATCGATCTTGTTGTTCTTGAGGTTCATTAGGTTGGACGGACACATGCAAATAGTTGCACTTTTTCTGAATATGTCCTTTGACAATATGGATATGTTCAAACTAACATATCTACCAAGTTGTAATTATGAGAGACACAAAGTAAATCACAATCCATCATGCACCACCTTTTACTAGTTTTCCTCACAATCTAAAAGGGCACTCGCATTTTCTACTTCCATTATTAGTAATTTCTAAGTCCTTTTTTGTATCATATGTATTTATTTTCTCTCTCACAATTTAATAGTATATGTCTTCCTTCCCCCGTGTCAATTCGATATACTTGACCTTAATATAGCAATAAAAAAACCCAAATTTATAGGCAACATTTCGTATCCACTAAGAGTTATCCCGAATAATAAATACCTACAAAAACATATAATAGTTTTATATTTAATTCAGCAAATATGTTTAGCAAATACACACTATGTAAATGTAAATACTAAGTTAAGAGTGACCTTTATCTTTTATGTTGTAAACTTATCAATACAATCATATGTTCTACATGCATTATCGAATATATTACAATATATAAGGTACTCCATATCAGCATAATCTAACACAAACATCAACCTCATTTAATATACCCACATAAAATTCGTCATTTATTTTTGTAAAAAATTAATTTTTGTTACCAAAACAACATCATTTTCCAACATTCTATATTAATGAATCCAGAATAAAAAAAAATTGAAAAGAAAAATCCAAAATAATAGTTGAGAATTCTGGAATAAATTTTGTAATTGTTTTTTTATTCCAAAATACGATTTCAAAATATAAAAAAATATAATTCTAGAATTAAATTGATTTTATTCTAGAACACATTTCATATAATCCCATAACCTTATGGATTAAGTCTTCCAAAAACTTTCTAAAATTTCCATTTTGGAACCCTTGTGCATGAATTCTGAAATGCGCTTTCCAGAATTAACTAAAATGGTTATGAAAACACTATCTCAAATACCATGACAACTACCGAATAATGTGTTATCCGAAAGGACCTCCACCACTTTTAGAAACAATATTTCGGAAGTCATGGCATGTTCAATAAACACATGTTGAATTATGTGTTCCCGAAGACTTTTTCCAGACTTTAAAATCCGGTAGCCACTTCTTCACTAAAAGATAACAACATCCTTCCATACTTGAAACCACCTAGCCCTGTTTCTAAACAACACCATTAGCTCCACCACATGTTTCCAGAAGTGTCACCTTCTTCCACCATCAACAAATCACATCCTCCATGGAGCTCATGCCTTTCACATAAGATTTAAGAGTGAAATTGGTATTTTGAAAATTGAGGGGTGCAAGTAGAAATTGAAGAGGTGTCAGGAAGCAAAAACCAAGAAAAGAAAAGAAAGCTTCAAGGTTAGAGGAAGAACAAAAGAGATGAAGAACTTCATTGAAACGCTTGAAAAGAAAAAAAATTGGAAATGAGAAATCTTCCTCCAAGTTGTGAATGCTTGTTCCTTTATCATCATGATTCACTTGTTTTTCTTTTAAGTTGGATCAAATGTATCACCCAACTCTCATGTATTAGTTTTGATTATCCAAGTATATTTAATTCTTATTTACCATTGATACTAATTTAAGCTGTGTTCAATATTTTTTTACAAATCATTAAATATAAAAGCAACTAAAAACTGTTATATATTGTTGTAAATTGAACCAACTCTTAAAGTTAAATAATAAGTAAAGTTTATCTCATTAACTATTTAATAAGTTCTTTTATTATGTTTTAAAAAAATGGATAATTAAGAAGAGAACTTAAAAATTAATTATTGAAAAATTAGTAATTAATAATATTAATATTAATCAATCCAATAACCTAGATAATACAGAAAAATTAAATCCTGATATTGAATTTGGTGTTTAAGTAATTTTATATTAGTATTGATAACTAATACTTGGTTACATTTAATGCAAGTTGAAATTTAATATGAATCCTTGTACAAAATTTAACATCTTGAATAGAATATATAATTATAAACAACACAGTACCGCACAATTCCCCTTCAATTGACAAGCTCGCCTACCACCGTTTCAATCAGTTTGACATGTCAATCACCAAAGGAATCTCAATACTTTAGTGCTTTGCTTATGCCTAATCAGAGTAATATTTTCTTACAGCTATTATGATTCAAACTTTTCCAAGGCAAAAACAGGCCAAGGACTTGCAGCAATGAAGGTCATATCAGTTCTATTCAGGTATTATCATCCACTAGCTCACCATCTCAACTATATATCAATCTTCATTTATAGTTTAGAAACTTTCAATAATAGGAACTTCTTCCATTTGCTTACATAAGGAAATATGGCTGCACCATATCGGAAACTACTATAGTCATGTTGGTTCCTCGATTGTACCTATCTATATCTGCTACCAACAATGCCCTCTGACCTATTTTGCATGGTCTAAACTGAAATAATGTTACTGTTAACCTAACATCGGATTATCTTAGAACCCAGTAGCTAGTATTAAAACAGAGGCGAAGACAGAAGGACAAGCTTATTTAACATTTACATGCAAATACCAGCATTAATCATAATAGTATCATATGCCAAATACAGTCCGGGGTCACCACTGGGTCCAGTTAGAATACTTAGAAGAGAACTAACAAAGCCAAGAAGGTATTGGTAAAATGGATACAACCCTGGGCCAAAATGCAAGCTCAGAGAATTGTACAGTGCCAGCTTAGGCAACTGGTGGACGGAGTACGTGATCCTGTGAAGTATCCACTGCAGCTGGCGGCATGAATTGCCACATTGCAACTCCTGGATAACTAATAAAAGGTACCAACTTGTTTCCATGGGCTTGGCCTTGGGCCGCAAATGCGGCAGGGATAGCAGCAGGGGGAGGCATGAAATTGGGTTGTGCATTCAAAGATTTCAGCTGCTGCTCCAACTTCTCCTTCTCTGCCTTGAGCATCTGTTTCTCATCTCGAAGTTCATTCTTCTCAGCCTACATAACATATAAGGAATTTGATTTCAGAAAAAATTATTATTGTGAATTTTTCAGTCTCTGTTAGGAAATGGCGGAGGCAGAAAACTTATAGAGCCATTCCGTTTGAAAAATATGTTTTTACTTTTACTTTAGATACAAAAGTGTCATCTTGTTTCCACTCTATTTCAATAGTTTGATAGGAAACAGTGAAAATAAGTTATTTCCATCATTGCTACATAAATCTTTGAAAACATAAAACAGAAAGAGAACTAATAATTCACTCTCTAACACTTTATGATTGCTAAAATTCTTGAGAACTACAAAATCAGGAGAGAATCACTAAAAAAGCAGTGGAACCTACCAAAATTTGTGAATTTCCATAAAATCTAACCAATAGTAGAGTGTGTTCCTAGCATTTCTCAAACAAGGAATATTTCCTTAACCAAATTTCCCCCTAAGAGATCCACAATATGTAAAACACAAGAAGTCATTCAAATATGAGTATCACCTTTAACTCTTTAATCTTTTCTTGAAGACCCTGATTAGAGTCTTTCAACTTCTGCGCTTCACCCCGTAACTGTGTCACCATTCGGACAGCATCAATCAGGATAGCAGCCTTGTCAGTTTTCGTAGGCCTTTCAGGCTCCAAAATGGAGCCCAATTCAACAAACCTAACAATGTCCGTCATATTAGGTACATGCCCCCAGCTACACATTTACATAAAAGCTAAAGGGGAGAATAGAAAGACAGGAGGTAGTTGAAATTTTGAAGTAGAAATATACTTGTCGTTAAGCTTATCTCTTCGCAACTTCTCCCGACATGCCTTGGAGCTAGTAGCAGCAGCACATGTCTCAGATCTAACCCTGCAGCCGGAAATGAACAAGAAAATGAGGATAACTTCTTCCATGCAAAAGCTATCTATTGGGGTCACTCCTTTTTCTGAAGTTTAATCATTTGATATAATGTTATGGCTAGTGGCTAGTAAATTTAGTTAAATTATTTAAACAATTAGTATTGCCTTGAGATTTCACTTCATTCTTCAGTCATCATTAATTTATTACGGTATAACAAGAAAGGAAACAAAAAAAGAACACTAAATCATCTGAATACTGTAATAGAAAGAAGCACTCAAGCAAAACAAAGATTAGGAAATTAAGTAAAAAAAAAAGCTACCGAAGAGGGGGTTCAGAATAAGATAGCCAGGTCGCTACACATGTTGATTCTTTGTTTTTTTTCCTTAAACAAAATTATTTCATTCAATAAAAATGAAAGGGTAATAGAACATTGTGTACCTTTTTTTTGAGCCAGCCTCCTTGAGACCATCAGAATCCGCCAGTGAGCCATCAATTTCAACACTAGGAGCAGATAATATTGTAAGAAAGACAAGGTAGTAAAAGAAATGGCTTTTTAATGAGGACATAGACAGAGAGGTAGATGGAGTCATGGATAATGTATTATGAACAAAATGTCAGAAGCCACCATGTTTGACCAAACAAAAATGTATGGCCTTAAATAAAAAAAATGTTTCAGAAAGGAAAAAGAAACCACTTCACTACAAGGGAATTGAAATGTATGCATTACTAAGAATATATTACTAAGAATGGTAATAAAAAGGTAGCATTTCATTTTTTACAGGACTCTTACGAAAAATCATTGTAAATTATCAGCAAGATTCTGGAAAAATCATTTCACATTCTCACATTGTTAAAACCTTAGCAAAGGAAAAAATGCACTATTGGAAGTTAGAAAAATGATCTAGCCTTATCTCAGGAGTTGCTTTATTTGGCTCGAGCAGTACCCAAATTTTAGTAAAACCGTTTACAGAAGACTTTTCTTAGTGGTTTCTCATAACACAAATTAGAATATCCTCTTCATTCTTTACCAACTTCACTTCTCTTACTGCAGACTTTCATCAATCCAATCATCCACCACACCATCCTAATCTCTTACACATTTATTTGTTGCCCTTATCATCACTTTCACTACCCATAACATTCACTTAATAGAGCATTAAAAAACTTACAAGCCATAACTACACAGAAGAATCTCACCTAGTGTTAAACAATCACTCCGCGATTACAAGTTATGCCTGAAGCACTTCTTCATTTCATCCACCTAGTTTGACTCCTATTTAAGAATTAAGATGACCCTATAACTTCAGAAAGTAACTAACCACCTAACTAGGAAGTACAAAATGATCTTCAATTTCATATACAAACGACATAATTACATAAATATAAATATCGAGAAGACAGAATTAAGGCAATCAATAGTTCCAGAACAGAATTGCATTGAAAACAAGTTAGAAAAATACATCCATTGCATGCTCTAAACAGAAAATTAAGCAACGTGAAAAGCTGCAGAATCAATTAAAACTAACACGTGCAAGAATGTCCTGAGGCGCCAGAATTAATTCCAACCAGTCGTTAAGGACATGTCTGGATTGAAGTTGGGTGAGTTTAAAAGTACTTCTCCTCTAAATGAAGCAATTTTCTTCATTTAGAACATCGAAATTCAACACAGTAGTTTTCAAACTTTAACCCAAACATAACGTTATACACCCCCTCAGGCCAGATTCCATCGCGCAACATTAAAAAAACAAAATCATCAACTACAACCACCCTTTCCAAAAAATAAAATAAAAAAAAACGAAAATCACATTTCTTTGAACAACACAAAATCCTACACCCTATAGCTTCCGAAACACAACCCTAAAATCAAACATTCACAAAGTCAAACAAATCAAACAACGAAGCAGAAACCCTAATCACGTGAAGGGGCAAAATCAGAGATTACGGAAACGAAAGCGTGAAAAGGAAAAAAAAAAAAGGCAATTGGCGAAGCGATCTGCATGTACCCGACATTGGAAGTGGCGTTCAAGGCGTTAGGGGGCCATGTGAAGGCGGAGGAAGGGACGGTGAAGGAGGCATCGGGGACGGGAATATCGTCGATCAAGCCGTAATCGAAGAGCCAATTGGTGTTTTCCCGGGAAACCATTGTGCGGATTCGATTCCCGGAAAATTGAGGATTTTGCCGTATGGAAAACGCGTTTTTTGCTTTGTTTACCTCGGAAACAATCAGGGACTGCGCGTGCTGTGTGTGTGTGGTGTGCGTGGGGCTTTGCTTGCACGTTTTGAAGTTCCAAGGAGAAGAAGGGTGAAAAAGATAACTTGTTTATTATTTTTTATTGGAAATAAACCATTTTATTAAACCTAGGTAGATGACAACTTAGTTTATGAAAGAATACAAATTATGTTTATTAAATATAAATATTATTATTAAGTATTTATAAACAAAATAAGAAATTTAGTAAATTATTTTAGTCATAAATTGTGAATATTATTAAAAGTTATTAAAAGTTTCTGGGAAAAAGGAAATGTGCGTGTGTGAAAGATGCGAAAAATCGGTGGCAACTGGCAGTCCGTATAGTGGCGGATGTTCGTTGTCAGCTTCTACGACAAAACAGTTGGACTTTTGGTATGGAAATACAGGTATAACTATTTATAAAGTATTATTATTATATTAATAATTTTTATATTATTTTTTTACTGTTTTTTTGGTATTTTTTTTTAATAATTTGTAATATGCATCTTTATAAATAAATAATTTTTTTAATAGTTAAATATTCATTCACTTTTTTTTAATATTCTAATTAAAGAGCATGGTGCATATGTTCACATATATAAACATATATGTGCATATTATTATAATATTTTAATATAACACTTTCTTTGCTATTTTTAATTTTTATGTATTTTGATTATATTTAATTATCATATTTCTAATTTTAAAATAACAAAAAAATCTTTTACAATTAAATAAATAATTTATTTTATTTTTAATTAATTAGCACTTTTACAAAAATAAAAAAAAAAAGTGGTATACTTTTTCTAAGACTGGATTTACATTATAACAATAATATTATACACATTTAATATAGCAGTATTAATCATAACATTATATTAAAAAAGTAAAATTGAATTTTATTCATATTATACTACTGTTTATTTATGATTTTAAAAAACTTAGAAATTTTATTAATTTAGATTTTTATTCAAAAAATGACATTAAATAATTTAAGATATGAATATATTTAGAATTTTGAATTAAATTTTGATTTAAAAATGATATTTCAAAGTTCAGGATTTTTATTTATTTAGGATTTTGAAAATTTTAGAAATTTTATTTAATAATTTTAGATTTTATCTAAGAAAGACTGTTTTTAAGAATTCAATTGGCATTAATAAAAATATATAAATCCTTTTTTAAATTAATAATTTATTGTATAACTGATGTTAAGTTTCCATTTAATTACCAATATTATTTCATTTTACTCATTAATGTGTCAATATTATAATTTATATTTTGTTTATAAAATCATATAGAATGAAAATTAAAACCAATAAATTTGTTATTATTTTTTTATTTAATTTTGTTTAAAAAAAACTATGAATTAGTTACCAAAATTTTTGAAGAAGAAAATGAAGAAGGTGAACATTGTAAAATATAAAATACACTATAGATTAAAGTTAAAATAACAAAGAAAAAAAATATATATTACATAGAAATTACATTAAATTTAAATTGTACACTATTAAATAATAAATTCCTAAAAGAAATGTAATTAGTCTTATTCTTATAAGCAACACTTTAATAATTTGTCTTTTTCATAAAAAAAAAAATACACATGCACATTTGCTTCTGCTTATCTGCAAATAGAACATTTTGCTAAGTTATATAATATAGTACTAATATTTCTAATTACCAAGGTCAGAAAAATAGAGTGATATTATAAGGCCCAACTTTGAAAAAAATGTTGAGATGACACTTAGCAAAAAGACTTAATGAATGTAATAATGAATACATAGGGAGTGATGAGCAATAAATCATCATTACACGTAATTAGTGATGGAAACATAAACAAATTCCAACAAAATAAACTTTCAAAGTTGGATCAAATAAACAAATTAGATGAAGAAAAAATGAACATTAGATTGTAAAAAATAAATCGTTAATGAGATGAATAGAAAAGCTAAATGCAAGAAACACTGAACAGATAAGAAAACAAACTGCAGAAAACAAAAAGACTAAGATGAACAAAATGGACAAAAAAGGTAAATGCAAGAAACACAGAACAAAAAAAACAAACAAACTGGAAAAAACAAAAAGAATGAGATGAACAAAATGGACAAAAAAGCTAAATGCAAGAAACACTGAACAAAATATAAAAAAAATGCAAAAAATGAAAAGAATGAGATGAACAAACTGGATTGAACCAATAAATGCAAGAAACATTGATCAGAAAAGAAAAAAGCAAGCAACTTTGTTCAGAAAACCCAAAAAAGCAAGCAACTAAGAACAACTCAAAACGTAAGAAACATAGAGCCACGAACATAAATAAAACGGCAGAAAATGCACCACAAAATGGAAATAAATGATAAAAGAATCACCTTTTATGTTCGAAGCAGATCAAAGTTTGAAACTTTAATGAGAAACCACAAAAACAACAAAAGCATAAGAAACATAAAACCACAAACATAAATAAAATGACACAAAATGCACCAAAAAAATTGAAAGAAATGATAAAAGTTTCACCTTTTATGTTCGGAGCAGTTCAAAGTTCAAAACTTTAATGAGAAACCCCAAGAACAGTGAAAAGCATAAGAAACATAGAACCACGAACATAAATAAAATAGCAGAAAAATGCCCCAAAAATTAGAAGAAATGATAAAAGTCTCATTTTTTGTGTTTCGAGCATATCAAAGTTCGAAACTTTAAAAAGAAACCCCAAGAACAACGAAAAGCATAAGAAACATAGAATAAAAAATACATCAAAACCCAACAAAAATGAAAAGAAATGATTAGAGAATCACCTGTTCTTCGACCAATGAAAAGAGGAAATGAGATATGAACGGGTCTTTGCACATATATTCTCAAAAACCAATCTTGATAACCATTTCAAAATTAAAAAATCGCGCCAAGTGAAAAATACCTTAAAGAAGAGATTTGTAATGATGGTAAGGCAATAAGCAGAAGGTGTGCCAAATCGGTGAAAGAGAAGGGGAAAGTAGAAGAGAAAAAGCTCAGAGTTTTTGAGAGAATGAAAAAAGTAAGGGTTTAGTATGTGGAGGGAATGAAGAGGGTGAGATACGTGGTGTGCAGAGAGTCTGAGAGAGAGGGAATGCATAGGGTCAGAGTGAAAAAGTGAATATGGGTGGGAGATGTGGTTAATTTTTTATGCGCCACGTGTCGTGCATTTAGAGAGCCACGATGATGTGCTCTGAGAGTGACACGTGGAAACAGTTCCCTTTGTGGTAAAAAAATATTTTTGAATTTTTTTTAAAAAATTTAAGGTTGTGACACGTCTCAAAACATACATGTTTGTGCTCCTTCAATTGTTATATAGATATAGATATATAGATTTTACAAAAATTAAAAGTTAAAAGAAAATTTAGAGACTAGAAAACAAATATGTTTTTTCAAATATATCTAAATTTAATACCAACTCTATGCATCCCTCACTTTTGGGTTAATTAATTTTTTTTAATCTTGACTACTAAAATAAATATGGAAGTGTGAATAAAATATTATAACATAGAGTACAATATCAGACATGTTCTTTAAATGTTTTTTAAATTCAAACATATACACAAAATAAAATTTATATGAGTTGTCACGTTACATTATTTAAAAAATACTTTATAATATAACATTCTTGAATTAAAAAAAATATATGTTTTTTTCAATTGTAAAGTTTATTCAATGACATCTCCCACAAAATAATTCATGATCATCACTAATAATAAAAATAAAGATTAATCTAAAATCAAAACACAATAAACATAAATATCTTTAAATAAAAATATAATAATTTGAGTATAATTTTCAAATTGCATAGTTATTTAATAAAATAATTAATTTCATAAAAATAGGAAACATATATGAAGGGTCGCTGAATTATGTTTTTAAGTTGTTTTGATAAATATCGTCTCAATAAGCCAGCATTGATAGATAGTAGACTTTCTAAGTTAGATGAACTAATAAAGATTTTCACAAATTGGATTTGTAGAACTTCTCCTTCTTTAACTTAGTGCAACAGATATAACATGCAATATACTAAAATAAAAAAAATAAAGGGAAGAAATTGTTTAAGATGTTTTTATATTGGTTCGTCTAATAATGCAAATTACGACAAATTCTCAAACAATTAATTGAGTTCCACTAGCTGACTATCGCTACAAGATACAAGAGTATGCTTTCAGCTCATAGCCAATCCTATCTAACCCGTACGAGTTTTGTTTGATAACAAGTCACTATTGGCTAATACAAATACTTTTTCAAGGGGAGAATCACTCTCTAACCATAAAAATTTGTAACCAAATTTATGTGCTTCTTCTAGAGCAAGAATAACACTCATGAATTCAACATCTAATTCAAACTGGAGACCAAGAAAAACAAAAAAAAACCACAAATGAATTCTCCTATACTACCACAAAAGATACATGCACAAGAAGCAAGACTAGGAGAGCCCCATCAATGTTAATATTGATCCAACCAACAAAAGGAAACTTCTAAACAACTTTAAAAGTTTGAAGAGGTTTGCTACTCCGAGTGTTAATCACTTAGAATTTTAACATAGAAAAGTCAAGGATATCATTCTTCATGGATTTAGTAAAAGTTTTATCAGCCAAAGAAATGAGGTCCTTAATAGACTTAATGGCCCAATGAAGATTAATCTTCTGCTTAAATCTAATATTATTTCTCATATGCCAGATCATCCAAATAGATAAAGTAACCGCAATCAAATTCACCAATTTAACCAAAGGACTCCCATCAGATTTGATAAAGATCATTCGTAGAGTGAAAATTAGCATTGGAAAAGATTTATTGAATCTAACCCCAAATATACATAGCAAAGGAACATTCAAAAAACAAATGTTGAATAGATTATTTCTGCTTATCGCATAAAGAGCACATGGAGAAAAGATGAAAACCTTTATTCTGGATGTCTCTGTCAGTAGGTAACCTTACCATGAAATTTTTTCCAAAGAACCTAAGTCTTGGCAGGAAGAATGGAGGAAGACCAAATGAGTTTACCCCAACCACAAGGAGAACCAATGTTTGAAAGAAGTCGTCTAGAAGTGATATATGAAGGACATTAAAGGAGGGGATCCAAGTACTGCCATCCCAAGCTTGCGAGACTTTAGAAACTAGGGATGCTCTAACTTTATACGACATACATGTAATAATAGACAAACTTTTTGAAGAGTACATATCATTCCAAAAGTTGATATCCTTACCCGAGCCAATAGTTCAAGAAATGTGTTTAAGAACCAGGTCATACAAATCTCTTATACCAATCCAAATGGAAGAAGATTTATATCTAAGAAATTTCTGATATTTAGATTTAAGAAATGTGGCTTTAAGCAACAAGGCTTATTGTTGTAAGCAAAGTTCCAATCAATGTTTAAAAGATAAGCATTATTCTCCACTTGAAGATTAAAAACTTTCAAACCACCACTCTCAAGAGAAGAACAAATTTTGTGCCAGCTAAGAGTAGAGATACCTTCCTTCTCAAAGTCACCAATCCATATGAAATTTCAAACCCATTTTTTAACTTGTTTAATTAAAAAGGAGGGTCATTTGTAAACATTGAAGCTATAAGCAAGGAAATCAAAGATAACCATAATCACCACCTGAAATTTGTCCATCATACTAAGAGTCTTACTCATCCAAGAAGCCAATTTTAGCTTAATTTTATCAGCCAATGACTGAAGATATCTCTACCTTTAAGAATGAAAAAAAAAAAAATAGGCATACCTAAATAGTTAAAAAGGAGAGAACCTTGATTGCAAGCGAGAAAAACTTTAGACTTTCCTATTCAATCTAGTAATGTTATTAGTAGTAAAGAAGAAAGAGAATCTTCTTCACAGACAGTTTCCGTTCACTCTGATGGAATGCCAAATTGCAAAAACAAAATAATAATTTAATTGCAACCACAATTTCTAAATTTACAACACCAAAAATTTGATCATATTAAAATAATAATAAATTTACAATAAGCAAACAAATAATAAAATACAATAATTTTTAATTATAATAAATAATGACTTTTTGCTATTGACAAGATTTTATTTTCTTTATAAAAAGAAATGAGAATTAAACATCTAACATAATTAATTTTTTTAAATCAACATAATTAATTTTATTAATTTAAAATAAATATAATTAATTTATTATAAAAAATAAAAAAAGCAAAAATTTACACATATAATAATAAAATTTACTATATATTTTAAAAATATCATGCCTATAGTAAACTAAATCTACCAAAAAGAATTATAATTTTTAGCAAAAATAATAATAATAATTAAAACTATATAAATAAAATAGTTGAATTATCCACCAAATCAATTTGCCCAAAGAATTTCATTCTAAAACTAAACCATTAACATTTTTTTTTCCTAATATCCATTACTACACTGTTTTTTCTAAAGTCCTCCAATAATATTACTTAAAATATATGCCATACCTAATAAATCAAATCTTAATTCATTCGGCCATATATAGTATTTAGTATATCAAATTCAGAATTTGTTCACTTTATTTAAGGAATTTTTTTACACCATCAAATCAAAATAACCATATGAACAAATTTAAAAATATTATTATTAACTAAATATCAATCTCAGTAACTAAATATTTATAAAAATTGCATTTCTTTTCTTTAATTTATCCAACATCATTATAAATTTATTTTTCTAATGTTTTGAATCATATTTTTCTTAAGATACCACAGAACATCAACCCCAAAATTTCTCTTAGATTAACTAAAATAAGTATTTCGTCATATTTGACATCGATAATTTAATACGGAGTTAACACATGTTATCAAAATACATCTCCTTCCAAAAAAGTAACACTTTTCTTTTGTCTAATTCTAAGTCACATATAACACAATTATGACCAAAATAATAAAAAGAAAAAGTATTCCCTTACATTTCACATCAGTATTAGAACATTCAATGCTGTTAAAATACCTTTCTCCTTCAAAAAAATTGCAAATCTTTTTTTTTTTAAATTCTAACAATAATATAAAACAATTATAATAAAAATAAAATATATATATATATATATATATATATATATATATATATATATATATAAAAGAGTTCTTATACCTTTATTTCTAATATATGAATTATAATTTTCTGCAATTTTCTTTTCAATCATCACCTATTTATTTCTATAATTCCTTTAAACTTCTTCTCTCAATTTCTAATTTTTATTTCAAAGAATTCTTATATGCATTGTTATGTTCAACCACATTTTTAACAAGGAAACTGCAATTTTTTATTTTATTATTATTATTTTATTATTATTACTTCTCTTAATTATCAAAATAATATGTATATTTAGAAATTTAACAATAGATTTTATACCATTCCTCCTCCTTTGTCTATACTAGAGCACAATGATGAATCTTAATAAGGGTGAGGCCTCAGTTATTCAATTTGTAGTAAAACAAAAAATGAAAAAAAATTGAAATATGCCTGATTGTCTAGTATTTAGTTATATTTTTTATTATGAAATTTATTACATAAAATACACATTAATAAAATGTAATGGAACTTTCATATTTTTTTAATCTTCTTAAACTTGTTGTATGTTTTTGGAGGTCAACTATATCATGTTTTATATGTGATTTTTTATATTTGCTTAATAAATCTTTGTCTTTTAAAGAAAATTAAGATACTAGTTAATAGAGAATCATTTTGGTTTACTAGGATCTTAAGATTAATTAAAATTTTATATTAATACTCAGGATCATTTAAAGATGTCTTATTAGTTATTGGAGTATGTGATGCAAGTATAGAAAGGAATATAACGAACTTGTTAAAGAAACAATTTTGATTAAAAGAAAGTGTTTTTGCCTTTTGATTTCGTTTCCTTTCAAATTAGTCTCCTAATAATATTTGTTTTTGTAGATTTCTTAGAAGAATAGGTCTTCTATGTCCCCTTTTGCCTTACTTATTGGAACACTAGGACATAACACTAATGACGATTAATTGGCACTAGATAGCTATTTAGTGGCTTAACTATTTATGGAGGGGACAAAAGAAACAATATTTGTTGGTGATGCTTTTATTTGAATGGTTTTTAAATTCATTAACAAAATCGAGTTTTCATCTACACTATAATTAAAACCTTATTTTTTAAAAATGCCATTATTAAAATTTGGTTTTAATATGTAAATTTATTGTCTATCTTTAATGTCAAATCCTACTACCATAAACACAACCACAACAAAGAATTCGAACTTTTTTTGCTAATTTTACGACATCAATGTTTAAAATCTTATTACATTTTAAATATTGAATACATTATCATGCATAAACTTCATTGAGCATCCTAATTATATTAACACCTCTTTTAAATTAAAATATAATAATAAAAAACATGTTACTCAAAATCTAATAAATGATATACTAATAAAATCATAAAATTAAATATGTAATATTATTAAATGTTAAAATAACATATTTTTGTAGTTTAACACCAACAAATACAAGTAAAAATTTAAAATCAACTTAAAGAACATAAAAATATAAAAGACCAATATAAAATATTCATTTAATTGTAATATATAAAAAATAAAACATCATCACTTACTTTAATTGTAGTATTTTCTTTCACTATTTTTAATAAAAGCCATATCTTTTTAATAAATTTTCTTGCCATGTACGATTGATTACTTTCGAGTAGAATAACTAATCACCACATTCAACATTAAAGTTCTCTTTGGTTAGTGCTGAGATTGACTCAAGTTCTAAAAATGTATAAAATATAATAATTAATATAATTGAAAAAATAAAGAAAAAACAAATAAACAATAAAAATTTAAAGTAAAGTATAAAATACTTCCTGAATAAGAATAAAAACACTTATAAATTAAATGTGTGAAACAGACCAAATAATTTTATAAGGAGATTTAGGTTGAGATTATAAATTATTATTATTATACAATTTTTAAATAAAAATTAATATTAAATACTAAAAAAGAATTAATTATTATATTAACTAAATTAAATATTATTTTTAAAATAAAAAATTTATTGATATCTAAATTATTTTTTAATAAATAATTTTTAAAACTACATACAAATTTAGAAATAATTTATTAATAATAAAAATTAATTTTAATATTAATATTTTTTTTAAAGTAGTATATAATTTATTTAATATAATAATATTTTTTAATATTGATTTATTTAATGATTTTTAGGAATGATATAATAATATAAAAAATATATTAAAGTATTTTCTTTCAGGTTCTGTCGGTTTTAAAAAATCGATCAGCAAACCGAACTGAACCAGCTGGTTCTTAGAAACAAAATTCAAAACAATCCAAAAGAATTCATTTTTTTTCATTTACCGGTTATTAAGATCGATTTTGAATTTTTTTTATCGATTCAATTCTGAACATCCCTAAATACTGATATTGGTTATGTGTTGGTTCTTTCATGTCTTTCTATCCCAAAATTATCTTATTATTAAAAAAAATAGTAGAAACACATTTTACACACACTTTTTTTTAAAACACATTCTTATTTAATAAAATTTATTAAAAAAACAGCAAGAAAAATATGAAACACACTTCCTAATTTTTATGTATTTTGTCCTGATCACTTGTAAGAAAATAATGTGTCCAGTAAAATTTTAAAAAAATATATTCTTAAGTTTCCCAAAATTATATCTTTGATTTAGAGTTTAATCTTGATTCAACCATTTAAGGTGTGTGAATTTGAACTAATTGGCTGGAAGCATGAGATGAGATGTATATATCAAATTAAAAAATTTGCATTGAACACAAATAATAAGAAACGAAAACTTTGCATCACCTTGTTTAAAGGCACGGTTTGGATTAGGGGATTTACTGTTTGTGAGACGGATGTAAGAGTCATCTCCTTGTTTGCATCCAGAAATGAATAAAAGAGGAGGGATGCAGAAAGAAAGAGATGAATACTTTTGAATATTTTGCATAATTAAAATAAAAAAAACAAGAATGAAAGAAGAGAAAGCTACATAAGCATTCAAAAAATTTACAATTTTACCTTTCATATGTAATAAAAAATAATTTAATTTTATTTGATTTTATTCCATGTAAATTGGAAGTATTCAAAAAAATATTTAATATATTCATAATAATAAAAATATTAAATATATTTTAATAAAAAATACTTATATACCTTAAAATATAAATATATTTATAATAAAAAAATATTAGTATTATAACAAAAGTAATTATCATTTATTTCTTATTTTTTTATACACAAAAATAAATTTGTAATCTTACAATTTACACAATTAAAAATAATTAAAAATATTCTTATAATCATCAAATCACTCACATATTTCAATAAACTTTCTTTACACACTCACCCTAAGATACTCTAATCCAAACATCCTAAACTTTCTTCACAATTTTTTCTTAAATCTATATAATACACCAAATCTATATAATACACCAATATTGCCTTGACACACAAACATGTAACAAATGATAAATGATGAACCTGACACAAGGAATGGTTCCTGTTCACAGCTCTGGCAAACTCTGTTCATCCTGTTCATGCATCATCATCACATTGGCTTGGGAATTTTTTCTGAATAATAAAACAATTCATCCTTTTCCTTAACTCATCAGGGTTTGCACCCACAATTTTGTCCACTGGAGCTCCTCCATTCATCAACAAAAAGGTAGGAATGGCTTTGATTTCCATCTTGGAACCAACTTCCTAGATACAGCCACACAATTCACATAGCAGCACAACACAAAAGTTGGTCAAGACATTATCTTACACTCAACAATTATTGTGCATTACAATTTGTCTCTTCAAACCCTCCAAAAAAATTAATTAAGTAGGATATTATAAGCCACCAATTGATATCATTAGCAAAGTCACACTAAAGATGTTGATGACCAATAATGCCATTATTATAAGCTAAAAGGCATGGAACCTAATTTTAATATATTATGTGTACTGACATAAACACAGCACACATGACCTCAAAGTTGAACAGTCTCATCCACCACAGCTCGTCCACTCATCAAAACAAAGGCTTTGATTTCCAACTTGGAGGCAACTTCTCAGATAAACAAAATGCACTCAACAGTAAACAAAAACTGTTATGAGAACTATGAATACAGATGATAGATACTCAGGAATCCTGCATAGAGTTTGTCCTTTCAAACTATCCACATGTAGGTATAACAAAAGATATAACCTATTATAGGTCACTTTTTTTAAAACATCACCAAAGTCACACTATTCATTGTTACGACCTCACTTATGTTAAGATCACATCACTTTGGTTAATGAAACTTTTTGTCTTTAAAAAACACTTATATGGTTAAAGAAGGAAGTTATATATAAATTATTATTAACCTTAATTGAATATAAACAGCATTCAATTGAACTAACAAGTTTTTTTTTTCTTTTTCTGGAGAATATAGATTAGAAATTTGGCTCTAGTGATTCTCTGCATTAGGAAATAGTTTTTGTGAATAACCCTGTACAATATTCACTATAGACAATAGTTAGCATTGCATGTTCTGCCAATTACAAGAACTGACATGGAAATTGTTGAATTGAAAATCTGGGAGATGTGGTGGCATATGGAGTAAATAGTTTTATATAAACACCAAATCAGGAAGGAAGAGCTTTCCCTCTATAGGTTATACACAAAATTTACCTTGACCTCATCAACATCCACATCAAGAAAGAGAACATTTTGATAGGTGGAAGCCAGTTCTTGAAAGAAAGGATTCATAGCTATAGAGGGTGAGCACCAATAAGCAGAAAAATGAACCATAACCTGCAAAGTAGTTGTAGGAAGCATGAGAGAGCTATGAATAGACCTTTACTACACATCAGAACATTCACCCTTGGTGCTAATTGAAGCAGAGTCCTTAACCAACCAATTGTAGTGATTAGAAATGTAAACAGATTAATAACTATATGAATCTCCAGAAACAAATGAGACTCACAGGGAACCCTTTATTGGTAGCATCAGTGATGTGGTGTTCCCATGATTTTCTTGAGTCAATTTTCACAACCTTAGATATTTTTAGCTGTTTTTGGCCTTTCATTTCCTTCTTCTGCCGCTGCTTCTTCAAAATGTTGATTTATATATATGTAATACTCTGAGAAAATAGCAGCATTGATGTTTCTCTCTCTCTCTCTCTCTTGAAGAGTATATTTGTTGAATTTTGATTTATATATAATACAGAATATAACCAATATAACATGATTCACACTTCCACAGATTCTCACATACAAAAGATTAGATTTTAATTAAATTGTTGGAGATAACACCTGAACTAAGTAAGCCACTTTCCCTACATAAATAAAGACAAATTTCATTTTTTCTAATTAGTTTTACAAGATAAGTCAAATTTAAAATCACTTTTTAATATAAAGATATTAATTTTATAGTGATTTTTTTACTTGAAAAATCATAAACAGAAACAAAAAATTTAGAGGATAAAAACAATATATATATATATATATATATTTAGAGTTAATATATATTGTACATACTTAATAATAGAAATGTTTGACCAATAAAATATATTACAAATCGCACTTATGAATTTGAAATAAAAATAACAAATTTAATTGGGTTTGTTTAGTAAATAAAATTTTAAAAAAATGAATTAGTTTCCCATAAAAAATTATAATGAATATATATATATATATATATATATATTTTAAGATTTTTAAAAATATATTTTAATTCCTCTAAATTGAAAATATATATATTCAGGAAAACTTATTGAAACAATTGTTATTCTATTAGATGAATACGCAGCCAAACTTGATGATGTGTGAATGCTACTTTTGACGTGTATGATTTGTTTGTTGGTTTCTTGGTTGCATATTATTTCATGATGATTATCATGAATAAACCTTATCTCTCTAATTGCTCAAACTAATGATTATGGTTAAGCTTATCAGATAATTAAGTATTCTGTTACTTAATTTGCACGTCATAGCACTACCAAAAAATTTTCTTTCATGCAATTACAATTTAAGCATGTTCGAAAAGTTTTTTTTTTCAGAAAGACTCCTTAAAAATATTTAAATAATTTTTTCATAAAGTAAAATTTGTTTTTCATTTCGTGAGAATAGATAAATAAAATTCTTTAACGAGTAACGAATTTATAATCTTCTAACAAAGTGCTGGAATATCTTAATAGATATAATAATTGATCCAATTTATTATAACCACATTTAAGTATCCGTAATTCAATCTTCATATAGTCTATGTCTTTGAAATAACAATTCTTTGGAAATTTCTTTGTATATAGAAAGGAACTTTGTGCTTTGATAGAATATCGTGTGATGAAATTATATCTGATTATCCAACACTCGTCCAAATTTGTCTAAGTCAGAAGCCTTCCAGAGAAACTTGTCCAAGCAAACTCAATGTCGTCTAGGCGAGCCTAATCATGCCGAGGTGAGAAGTCACTTAACCCAAATCCAACTAGGTTAAATATGAGGTGTGAGACACAACCCTAAACATATTTGGGAGAATAGAAGGTGATAGAAAACCCTAAAGGAGACAACCATTCAGGAGAAATATCCTTGATCTTTTTTTTCTTGCTTTCCATGCTTGTAATGAATGACCAACATGAGTGGCTAATTCTACCATTTGGGATTGAGTGTAATTTGTTCAAACTCTTATGTATTGTGGTGATATTTAAATATAATATTATGTTCTTGATTGATGATTCGTATTGTCATTTTATTCTTAAGGCTTGTTTACCATGATTTTGATTCTTAGATTTGACTAAAAAATACTTCTAAGTTTTTGACGTAAATGATAATGCTTAACATATTTGAATGATATGAATAGATTTGAAATGTTAATTGCTATCAACATTTAATTGTAAGGATAATGAGTTTTTACAAATATGCAAGGAATCGATATTTAGAAGACTATCTTAATAATTTTATATGCGAGAAATTGATATGAATGAATTTTATATGGGCATCAATATCAATCAAAGGATAGAATATTATTATGCTTTTCAAAATACAAAAGAGTGATAAGGATGAACCCCAATCCCATTTTTTCCAGTTGAATCAACAACTCTTTACTTTGCTTTATTTACAATTCTTGCAATCATACACAACAAACATCCTACAAACTTTTAATTATTTGTTTCTATTTAGTGAATATTTTATTTGAGAATTCAATTGTTCCTTGTGGGTTCAATATGCATCCTTAGGAACAAATTATTTCTTCTGACATGATACACTTGCCTTAAAATAGTCATCACACTGTTGCATTTGTTGGGATATGACTTGAGGTCATCTGACCACAATTATACTAACATCTCTTTAGCGTTAAACATGTATATGCTAGAATCATTTCAATTTGTTAGCAAAATGAAAGCTATAAAATTTGATGCTTATCGGTACGCTTGCCAAGAAGAGATTTAATAAATCACACCAACAAGAGTCAAGTCTATACTAATGCATTGTTGAAATTTGGCATTATTTCTCATGTGCAAAATCATCCACAATGAGAAGGTAATAACAACAAGTCTAATGTGCCTGATAAGAGAACTACCAGGGGATTTGAGAAATGCAACCAAGCCCATGCCTAAAAGGTTAGTGATATATGAAAAAAAATATTATAAAGCAATGACCAAACCAAATAAAAGTAACAAGTCTAATGTGCCAAACCAAATAAAAGTAACAAGTCTAATGTGCCTGATAAGAGAACTACCAAAGAATTTGAGAAATGCAACCAAGCCCATGCCTAAAAGGTTAGTGATATATGGAAAAAACATTATAAAGCAATGACCAAACCAAATAAAAGTAACAACACAATAGTTAAAAAATGATGATTAATGCTTTCGTCCTACTCCCTACACAGAATACACATAGAACATATAACAACACCTATTTTTTTGCCTCAATAACTTTAGGGAGTCGTCTATGAAGAATCTTCCAAAGCACAAATGACTTAGAAGGAGGAATGGAACAAGACCAAACTAACTTTCCATAGTAAAATTTACCTAGAGATAAAGATTAGTGGGTAATAATGAATTTATCTACAGATTCAGATTCTTTGATAATATTTTGTAGTTAATGCTAAATTTATTTACGAATTTAGATCCGTGGGTAATATATTTAGATTTAAATTTATCTACAGATTCAGATTCATGGGTAATAATCTGTCGGTAAATTTTTTTTATAGTGATTGTTTGCAAATTACTTCAATGTTATTTATTGGAATAAATGTAATGTATTTATTGAGAGTGAAATTATTTTAGTAATTTTGTATAAAAAGATATATATATATATATATATATATATATATATATATTTATTGATATTCTTAATCTATGGTAAAACGCAATACCGTGAATTTAAATAGGGAGAATTAAGTGTGAATGAAAAATTCATAATCGAAAAGGGAGATCTATTGAAGATGGTTAACTAGATTGTTGGATAAAGATTAATTATTACAAAATTAAAATATAGTCAAAGAAAAACAATTCAATTAAAAGGAAGAGTAAATTAGACACACGTAAACAATTCAATTAAAAGAGAAAAAGAAGATAAGATTGAGAAAAAGGTGACAAAATGTATATTAAGTAGCTAATTAAGAAGAGAGGAAAACTGAGTACTTGGGATGAAAATGGATTTTGTGGTAAATAATTTTTCTGAGTCTTTAGTCTTTAACTAAATAAGTAGTACCTACCCGGTAGGAACAAAGTATCATCATGTGTATAAGTATTGAGAAATAGTGTTTTGTTATTCAACATAAGAGACACCATTTTTAATCATATATTAATAAAAATTTCAACAAATGAGATTAGTAGCAAGATATTTATTAGCTTTAACATGATCTGTTTATCAGCATGCACCGCATCTCCATCTGGATTTGGTGCTCCCAGACCTTCCACATTCAGTATGTGATGCACAATCTGGAACAACAAACTAACAAAAAGAAGGAAAAACAAACCTTCCGTATCTTTTTAAATTTGTTCTCCTATAATCTTTTTAACAAAAACTACAAATCTTCGCCTACAATCTTTTTGGTAAATTCTTTCGTGACATATAACTACCCAAATCTTCCACAGAGTTCAAGAGACTTACTGAGTTATTGTGATAACTATTATATTAACTTTTTCATTTTTTTACTAGTTTCACAGGAGACTTTGATGAATATCTACTAACACTAACAAGAATAACACTAGTATTGTAAAAGAAAAAGAAAAGTTTTTGTATCAAATGTAGTCTTGTGTGAAAAACATAATTTTGGCTTTTTAGGAAGAACTCTGAAGACTGGTTCTTTAATAAAAAAAAACTAAGCATTGTGTAATGTTTTTTAGATAACATAGCTTTTATTTTGTGTGAAATTTTGTTATTTTTAGTGCTTTGATTGGTTTTCCCACACTACTAAACGAAACTGCATTATTTTAGATATGTTTGAGTTCTAGTTAAAAAATTCAAAATCTGTTTTTATCTTTCATTGAACATTGTGTTAATATGTTTGATAATTTTTCTTTACATCCAGTTATAATACTAAAAGTAAACCGGTGTAGTCACTGAAAGTGAGTTTATTTACTACTACTTTTCACTTTTGGAATATAAAATAAAATCTTTTGATATGCTTTGTAATCAAACTAGTATTCCATTTCCACTGTCAAACAACTCCCTTTCCAATTTGTATAAGAAAAATGTTAGAAATAAATACATAACATTAAGCAGAAAAACAATTTGAGCTGCTATAATGGGTTCTAAATGCATGCTTAGTAACTTTTTTTCTTCACTATACAAGCTATATGCCGCTGTTAGAATCAATCTCATTTTCATTTTATTGTGGTATTTCTCTCACACAGGCACTTGGTTGCCACAAATGGTTAAAAAAAATACACATCTTTGAAGATTAGAAATAGCTCAAGCGAGACTCTATGGTACGTCCATTAGTTTGACGCCTAGGTGTTCCAATCTCACAAGCATTGACTCTTGATGCAAACCTGAGTGAGCATAGTGACTCACCAACTGAAGAAGGATCAGGTGAAATGTTCACAAACATTAGTGTCTTGGAGTCTCCACCTAGACATGGCTGTTCATCCATCATGTTAAAGACATTATTGTTAGATCATATCAAATCATTCAAGGTCAGCAACAAAGAAATCATCAATATTGTCGACTGAAATTTAGAAGAGTTTAATTGTCATGCACATTTTTAACTTTCAATATAAAAATTTATACTATCAACCAATCAGAAATCATCCCAGAGAAGACTTTGAAGACTGCTATTATAAAAGTTAACAAACTTCCAATACATGATGATATATGATTAAATGACAGTGTAAGAACTGTTTTCATTTGTTACATTTTGATTAAGTTCTTCAAAAAGGGCATGTGAAAGAACTATAATGCATTACCTGAAGCAGATATGTAAGCTTTGAGTTTCTGAATGGAACATGGTCCTCCTTCTTGGCTAAGGCGAATATAACATCACTCAATGATGATAAACTTTTGTTGATTGCCTGATTACAAATCAAAGAGTTTAAACCATTTTGAATCAAATGAGCACAAGAGAAAGTGAAAAGCACCATGGTGTTACATACTTGAGTTTCTTTCAACCGGTCCCCAGTTGATCCACTCTTCGAAAGACGCTCGCTACCAGCAAGATCAATGAGATTCAGAACACCTTGTACTTGTTGGTCAGTGCTCTGGAAGAAACACAAAACAGGTTGCATTGTGATTCAAGTCAGTGTGTCTATCAATGGTTGACATATATAGAACATGGTTGTCATAAGAGAAACATCTATACCTCATTTACACCGTATATTCGAAGAGTGAATACAAAATGACTTCTTGATGATTGTTCATTCATCTGGGTTTTTCCCACAGATCTAAAAGGAGACAACCAGAAAAAAACACCAATACAGTTAAGTTGGACATAAAAAAAGCTAAGTGCTGTGCTATGTTGTGTTGTGTCCTGACTACTAAGAAAAACTAAATCAACATTTTGTTGCACTGAAATTATGTCAAATTATGTTATACAAACCAACCGCTCATTTTCTTAATCCTATTCAAAGCTATATAATGATATTTTCTTAATACATCAAGAAGTGTAGGAATACGATTTTAGTCACGAAATAAAAAAATGGAAATCTCATTTGTTGTGTCTTGTTGAGGTAATCATAATAAATAATTTGTTACACCTAACAATGCATAATGGAATAAACTCTGTAAATCTGTTACCTGCTATTTGCAGCTTGATTTAAAAGAAATGCAACCTCTTTAGCACTTTGTACATCCACCAGTGTAAGATCTGAAACTTGTGTATTTCCATTTGCATCGTGTTTGATTGTATATTGCTTTCCAGGAGTACCATTTTCCACGCGTGTTGTTGTAGATATCAGATCTCGAATTGTTTCATTGTATATTTCCAACATTGACACCTGCAAATTTTGCAAGCCACACCTTATCATCATCATCATCATCATCAATTCAGCAACTTGTTTAAAATTTATACTCATTGCAGTGATGTGTGAAATTAAGAAAGGCAAATATTCTACCTTACCTGCATTTCATATTTCCATCCTTGAGGTTGCTGAGACTGCTTTGTTTGAAATATTTGTTCTAATGAACGAGGTATCAAGCCCTTTTCCTCTGGATGTCCTGGCCTTCCCATCATTGTATAGGTTTTCCCTGAACCTGTCTGACCATAGGCAAATATGCAAACCTGAAAAGGAAAAATATCATCATATTGCTATACATGCATGTATAAAAAGCATACATATTGATTTACAAACGAGTATGCAAGAAAAGCAACATCCAACACCAAATCTAACAGATCACATGTGTCTACAGTACAGATAAGTCAGAACCATAGAATCACAAGGCAAAGAAGGGTAAATATGCTATACAAAATAAAAGAGAAAATAAAAAATAAAGGCTTTTAGAATTATGTTCTTCCAAAATTGACTAGTAACTATGTGAGGGTTCATATATTGAAGAGACACCAGAAGAACTTTAAAACTACCTTATAACCATCGAGAGCACTTTGTACAAGCTGTGAAATTTCTACAAAAACTTCTTCTTGTGATGCCTCTGGTGTAAAAACTTTATCAAATGTAAAAGCATGCTTTTGGCCTAAGAACAAAAAAAGCGCAACATGAGTTGACATTCTGGCAACATAATCCAATTCAACCAAGAAGAATAAAAGTAGTTTCAAATACATCATCACAACAGATATACCATTTTGGGCTAGGTCAATGGCTCTTCCAGAAGTTTCCATTGATGTTGGATAACTGAAAATCTTGCCTTCTGTACTACAACTTTCATCAGCTAATAAAGGCCTCACTCGACAGAATACACGAATGTTCCCTTTTAACTCCTGTAAAATGGAGATTATTAAGGTGTTGACTTTTTTTTTATTATTACCCACAAATTTTTTGATTCAGTCAATTACCAAAATGGTATTATGCAATTTTTTCCGAAGCCTCTCCCCTTCTATAAGTTTATATTCTGCATCCGCCAAACGTCTTTGTAACTCATTTACAAACTTCCGTTGTCCTTCAAATTCTGTCCTTGTCTCATATACAGATATATCAGACACCTAACAAGGAACAAACACAGTATATTAGACTGATACACACCATGATCACTTGAGCTTAAACAAGGACAATGCATAATAAAATCATTCTACCTTAGATTAAAATTAATATTTTTCTTAATATAAGAATAATGGCACGGATGATCAAACTCTTGATGACTTGACCATAAAGTTTCTGTATAAGGTAAAATTATAGTATATATAAGGAATGCAAACCTCACCTTACAAGTTGGATTTGTTAGGTTGAGTTAGACTTAAATTCCACTTTTTTAAGAAGTTCAAATATACCATATCAAGGACCAACTCTCCTAAAAGCTTAAACTATTATGTAATGAATGATTCTGGTCTATATATTTAAGAATATATCAAATGGCTTTACACCAAATACTTATATATACACCTTTGAAAAAAAAAGTCTTGATTACCTCCAGTTTCTTCTCAGCATTTGCTAGCCGTTCTTCCAATGCCTTTATCTGATTATTTTTCAAAGCACATTTTACCTGGGCAGGAAACTCATCTTCTCATGACTCAAAAATAACAAATGACTTCCTATTTGATTAAATAAATGGGGTATAAGCACCAACCTCCAGGTCATTCGCTTTTAATGTTAAGCTGTCCAATTCAGTGGAGGACAGTTTTGTAGATTCTTTAATTTTCTGTAATTCAGAACTTAAAGTTTGTACTTGAGATAATTGCCGATCTCTCTCATCTCTTACTTGCTGCAACTCTCCCCTAAGAGAAGAAACTTCTGTAGTCAAGACATCCTTCTGTTTTATGGCCTCTTCTTGAGAAGACTAAGAAAAGAACCAAGAAAACTGGGTAATATATCAGTAGCATGACAAGTAAGAAACTAAGATAGAACTAAAAAGACAGAAAATCAAGTTCAATAACTATGGTTATCGAAAATTTCGTGAAAGATAGTTATGATAAATCCAATGCCTAAAATTAATATAAATAAAATATTACATCAGCTCTTAAAGCTCTGCAATGAACTAAGCAAATGTACATTATGTTAATCAATATAGTATACAAGGATTCATCTAATCTTCCCCAATTGACACTAAAAAACGAATAAATCGTAATATTCTCCCCAATCATCTATTCATATCTGCAAATATTGCTACATCCACATTTTAGTGCTCATCACAAGGCTTTTTAATGTTTCTACAAAGATAGAAAGTTATATGTATGCGTGTGTGTAAATGTACGCGTGTGTGTATATATGTATGTGTGTGTATATGTAGTTTACTTAAATTCTTAATTGAAACAGTTTCGTGTGAAATGAAACTCACAACTGATACAGTAAGTTGACCCCTTAACATGGTGATGTTCTCCACTACATTAGCCTTCTCTTTCTCTACGCGTTTAAGCTCATCTTCAACTGATGAAAGCTCAGAATGAAGTTTTCCATTGTACTGTTGCAAGCTTGTTATGTAATCCTGTAACCGCTTATACATTTCATTTAGCGATGCTATCTGCAGAAATTCACAGATTGGCATTTATTTATCAGCATAATTCACACAATGATTGAAAAAGAAAATGAGAAGTAGAAAGTAACGAAAAAATTCATTGAATCGGAATTTAGAGTTGTTGTTTTACCTTCTGATTTGCACTTTGGATTTCTCGTTGGGCTCTTCCAAGGTCCTCTGACAGAGTACTATGTGACCTCTCAATGTCAAGCCTAGCCTCTCTCTCTTTAGTAAGAGATTCCACTGCAGCCTTGCATTTACAAAGATAATAAAAAGTTTAGAGTTTATGCTAAAGATTTCCTTTCACTATTTTTGTTTTCAAGTTTTTAAAATCCAATTCACCAAAACATCTCTCTTACCGTTTTTTCCGTTTCTTCCTTTATCAGTTTTTCTTGCAAAGAAGTGCAATTCCTTCTCATTTCCGTAATGATTGAATTTAATTCTTCCTCCTTGATTTTAAGCAGCAACTCTATGATTCAAAGCATTTGAATTGTCAAAATCAACAAGGGTGTTTCATAATTGAATGGGGAGAAAATTGAAAACTAATCTTACCAATTTCTATGCATTTTTGCTGGGTCAATTCCAGCGAATTCTTTAACTTTTCATGCTCTAGTGAGTAGTACATTTCCAGGTCTTGGAACCATCTGATACAAACCTTAAGCCTTTTTATGTAATCAACCATGTTTTCACATCTTTCCTAAAAATATAAGAGTTTGACATTAATATATGAGTAATCAAACAATAATTGAAGTACCACTTTGTACCATGTAAATCAAACAACACTTAAAGCCATTGACCCTTCACACTTGATCACAAATCCAAATATCAGAACAAGCAACACAGACGACAATTAAAATTCCAAATTTCAATAGACCTTATAATTAAATCTGTCCTTCCTCTTGGCTCTCTCATTTAGCAATGCTTCCACGTCCTCTCTTGTGAACTCTATGGCACCATAATCCGATCCAGCATTGCTTGGAGGAGCGCTACTGGGGCCAAGATCGTGGCCACCGCCATTGACAACTGTGAAAGCTTGCCTTGTTCTTCCATTAATTGGAGTGCCCACCATTTTCTCAGCTCCAACTCTTTGCTCTATGTTGTCTATAAGGAGCACATCACCCTCAAAATTCTGAAACCTCAGCATGAAAAAAGACAATATTTTTAAGCATGGTGATGCAACGAAATTGAAGAACAAGAGCAACCCATGATTTAAACTGAGGTGGAGATTGGAAATACGATTAAAGAAATGCGAAGAAGAAAAAGGGTACCTTTGAAGGAGGTGGAGGTGTGGATGTGAGTGATAGTGGAGGCCGGTTCTGGTATTTGGTGACCATTTTGAAGCACAAGCACTTAGTTAGAGAGGTATATGTGAGAGAGAGTGTGACTAGTGTGGGGCCATGGATTGTTTTGAAAGATAACAAATACAAATATATCAAAAACTCTTGCTTTAGCAGGCAGGAAGATTGTTGATCCACAAACACAAAGAAGAGAGAGAAATGAAAGAGTGCGAGAGAAGAAAGTAAAAGAAAAAATATGAAACAAAGTGAAACTTTTATCATGTGTTTCTTAATGCTTCTGCTTTAGATGATGATAGATTACATTTGTTTGGTACTGTGATGAGTGAGTTCGAGTTAGTTTAGATTTCACCGTCTTCTTTTGAACGATCAAAATTAGCATAAACTCTCTGATTACAGAAAATTTTCAGTTTTGAATTTTGTTCTAAAATAGACTCATTTCTTGTTGTGCATATTCAGATGAGTTTATATAGGTGTATCAGAATGTACATTTTGGTTATTTCAAGAAGTTGTGTGAGCAAGTTCCAAAGGATGGTAGCATGTTTTATATAATAATAATTTGAGGATATTTATTAAATTTGAACTTTGTTCTATCGGGTTCACTTGTAGTAAGCTTCTTGTATATAAGTAGTTTAGTCTCCTTTCTGATTATTATTGCCTTTTATCTTCACAAGAATCACAATCATAATATTCATCATTATAAAATTTATTGAAGCTTTAAAAATATTGAAATTGAAAATATCAAACTTTGTCTTAGTCCGATTTTTTTTTTATTATTATTATTTCGATATGATAAATAATCTCGCATAGAAGTCAAAAAAAGATAATTTAATTACTTTTTTTTTCTAATTTTTTGGATATGTTTTAAAGATAGAAATTGGTTTTGAGCTTAAAAAACTAACAATACCTTGAATGTAGTAATTGGCCTAATTGGTGTCATTAGTAAGAATCGATAATAAATTTTAAAGATGAAGACTCATTCTCTAAGTCTCGGTTACTTCCTCACTTAATCCTCCCAATTTTCAATTGCGTATTAAGGATAATAATTTTAGAAGTAATGTTTTTAAATATAAACACTCTAATAAAATGAGATAAAAAAAAAATTATGGGACAAATTATAGATAAAATAACATTAAAAAAATAAATACCGATCTCTATTTATGGGACAAATTATAGATAAAATAACATTAAAGAAATAAATACCGATCCTTTATAGAGAATTTATTCCCTTTCTCTCTTTTACTAATATATTTTTGCTTTACTTCTATTCACTAATATCATAAACATCAATTTGACAAGATATCTAATTATGGAATATTAGTTAGCAACCACTTAGGCGTGAGATTCAAATGGAACTTAGATACTAATTATATAGTTTTGAGTTGTTGCATCTACTTCTTAAAATAACAAAGAGCAAATTGCAAATGCTGTGTAGTTATAAAATACCCGAATAAGTGTATAAACTATATATAAAACATTTTTCATAGTTTTATACCTAGCATAGTGATGAAATAGTATAAAAAATGCTAACAAAACGATTATTTATACTTCATTGTATATATGATATGTATGGGGGTGATGTACAAAATTGATAGTTTGGTGGAATCAAAGTTACCTTAAAGGATAAGAAATGAATGCTTTAACATGTAATTATTGAACTATGTGCTTCCTTAAATTAGAGCATCAATTCGTACAAAATGATATTACGATTTGCCAAACTACATTACACCCTAAATTAGTTTTCATAATATTTATTTAAATTTCATTGAAAATTGATAAAATTTAGAGATTCAAGTGTTGTTTGCTTAAAATTGACAATAAAAAAAAATTGTGATAGCCTAAAAAACCAAGTGAGTTTGTTTTTTTTCTTCACATATGCCATTAATATTTTGAAAATAAGAAGGAAGACTTTTACAAATAAACTTAAGCCAATACACAAGACAATGGTTGCCGAATATTTCATTTTAATCAAACTTCCCTAGCTATCTTCAAGGATATTCTTTTAGTAATGCAATCTTTAAGCATGATTATGCTATGTTTGTGAATTTAGATAAAAATGTTCAGTAAAAAAATTAGATAGATCCCCAAAATTATGTGTTATTCCCAAATCTCTAAGATTTCCACTTTAATATCTCTTACAAAATAAAATAAGATTTTTTTTTTATTATTCCTCCTCTTGCTACACAAGAATCCAACATTACTTCATCCAAATCCAAAACGTTTGCCAACCTGCTTAGAACTAAACAACTATTTTCTCTGTTGCTTTAGATTGAGGCAAAGAATTTTGCCTTTAATTTTCCAAGAAAAATTTGTACCCAACTTTCTGTGCCAGCTTAGTACTAGAATGGAATATACAGTGAAAGCACATCACATACCACCTCACATGCTATAAGTAGTTGGTGTTTCCATTCACTTCTTGGTACTCAGCAACATTCTTTGTCCTTTTCCTCTGACCCCTTTATCAGGCTTCTTCTTCAGCTATGCTTATGGAATTGACTCATCTTCTTCTCCATGCACTGCTTATTGACAGTGTTCAACTCATTATTTTCCATGTTAATGTTAAGTAGAATAAAGTTCAGCATTTTTTATGTCACAATCTCACATGATGCTCAGATCTTGCCCTTTAAAGGTAGCAATTCAGTGTCAGCTAAAGTTCCAAGGGATCAATCACACACCCTTTACTCTTTTCTTAGCATTAAGTCTACCATGTTAATTACTTGCTCTCTAATGTCTAAAAATTATACAAACATCATTAAATAAATTTTGGTTGAGAAATCATTAGTTTAAATATCATCATCTTAAATAAATAAAAAAATTAAATAAAATATAAGAAAGAAAACATACAAATTCATTATCTTAAAATTTTAAATAAGAGGTAATGGTTATCAAAATATGATGCTTTTAAATTTGAAAGAAAAAAACTTGATTTTTGTTTGTGAGAATTTATCCAAACATTAATTATTAGCTTCTCAATTATTGTTGGTTAAGTATGTAAGAATCACAAAGTTAGTAAGTTATTGACATGAAAACTATGAATTTACCAATTACAATTCTTGTCATGGTCACTTGGGTGTGTTTCACACAAATGTGTCGTAATATACAAATAAGAAGGGTTTCTTAATTTCAAACACAATTTAATTTTTAGTTCTTTCATAATGGTTGGAGTTGACCAATTCTTCTTAATTATATTATTTTTAAAGATGAATTGCACATTAGGTTAAAGATTCTACATCGATTAGTTATGGTATCAAAATATTTTGAATTTATTTTAAGGAGAGTTTTGTTGGACTTATCCGACCACTCATAAATATATAGTCTGGACACTGAAAGATATAATATATAAGTGAATGTAAAATTTTACTTTATAAATTAGTTTAATAAAATTAAATTAAACTTAAATTCACTTCTTAATACACTAACTTAATAAACTTAAATTAAATTTAAAATTCACTTATTAGTTAGTGAATATGACTAACTTATTCTTTTTAGTTTAATAATGCTGACAAATGAGAGAGACTAATGAATTGAGATGAAAACATAAAGGTGTTTTTTATGGCCTTAGACAAACACGTTGTTTCCAATAGTAAGTGACAAAGAAAATTTAGTTTATTTATCCACCGTCTTGGAAATGAAAACAGTTCTCAATTGTTTTTTAATTATCCTATTTGATGTGCCTGAAAATCCCGAGGAAGTGACTTAACGAAAAAAATAATAATTTGGCGAGTACTAAGCGAACCGTTACACTTGTTTTCGTTAATAACCGTTACGTATTTGAATTTTGATTAGATTAATCATTTGAAATCATGTCATAGGGAATCATTATGTAATTTTTAATTTAATAAATACTTATTTGAAATATTTGTAATAAAATATTAGCAAGAAAACTAAAAGAGAATATTCGTTTGGTTTCTTTATACTTATCATTTAAACTTTTTTTAAATTAAAAAATTAATAGTTTTTCTGATCTTAATAAAATAGTTATCATTTTTCAAGTCCCCGAGAAAATATAAGGCGTTATTCGTTCCAGACTCAAGTATAAATATTTAACTACATACCAATTAAAAATATTACATATTTTTGTAAAATATCCTTA